>NC_051182.1:77832302-78032301 GCF_013339695.2 Rhipicephalus sanguineus | reverse complement strand
ATCGATCCACAGAGGCATACTTGCATTCGGGTACACAAGTTTAACACGCAGCGAAGTGTAGTTTCTTCTGTTTCTTCATGAATCACAACACAAGCACGAAATGTAGCAAAAACCGGCATGGCCGGCGAGCGCGACCACCCATGCGAAATCGGCGAGCTTAACTGGCATTGCAGAAGCAACATTCGCGCGGATGGATACAGTCAGCGTTAAGGCCTTCGTGAGGAAGTTAGACGGTTATCGCTGCTAATAAATTAGAGTAAAAAACCTAAAGTGCCCTGTTAACGAACAATGACGTCTTCATGATTGCTGGTGCATTGTCGACACCACACGCCTTTATCCTTTTGCGCATTACTTTCTTTATCGCAAACAGAGATGGCATGCGCATCCTCAAGTTAAAATTTCAATTCGCGGTGGTTCATGCATGCCCATGCATGCATGGACCAAATGGCGCGCAATCCGCTGTTCGGCAGTAAAACTTCGTATAAAGTGCGTCTTTCAGACGTCACAAGCGTTTTTAAAACGTCGAAATTGGTTTAGAATCCAACAAACGTCTTGAAATATCTCTTTACAAGATGTCGCGGACAAAAATGGTCTTAAATAGTACATTTTCTAGACGTAACGAAAAACGGATATATTACGGCATTTCTGTGCTGTTTTTAAAGCGTCGAAATTGGTTTGGAATCCAATTTATTCCATTTATTCCTAAAGTTGACGTTTCCTCGACCATGTGTGCTACCCGGGTACCTCAGGCTCCCAATGGATGCGTGTCTGGCTGACGCGTAGTGAAAAAACTGTGCGCTTCGGCTCCGTAGCATTGCCTGTGCTGTAGTATCCAGGTACACGTTCGCTATTAGACGGCCATGTATGTGCAAGGCTCCCGAAGAACAACGTGTGTGCAAGAATCCAACAAAGTGATGCAAACTATAGCCAACGTCCCACAAACATCGAGGGAGGTCGTGTGAAAGAAAGAAAGAGATAGCTTTATTGGGTCGAGCATTGTGGGGACCAGGTGCCCGCCTAAATTATCACTGGTAGCACTGGAACCTCGGCTGCGCCCTCAGCCAGCTGCCCTGACCACAGTTAGATCTTAGAGTCCGAATTGAGCAGTGCGGAAAACCTCGTATGTATACGAGCAGTCATACTGACCGAATGATGCAGACGCGAAGTGAAGCCGAGAGAAAGCGAGAACCAAGGCGACCCTATCGGAAAAAAACAGAGTTTCCAGCGCCTCCCAGTGCCATTCAGCGCACTGGCTGGCACTGGAAACGCTGTACAGTTTGTGCCAGTGCGGTGAAACACGCTGGGAATACTGCAAAGTGCGGCCCAGTGTCTTACAGCGCACTGGGGGGCACTGACCACGCTGTACAGTGTCTGTCCGCGCGCTGGGAACACTGGCGGCACATTGAAAAAAAAAACTGGGCGCGCCCGGTGGAATTCATGTGAGATGTGGCATTGAATCGCGAGAGGTCGAAAGAACAGCTTATGGAGTATTTTCAATATATTATTCTATTGTGCGTCCTACACATGTCTAACTTTAGTTTTTGTTAAGCCACGGGCGTACGTATACGCTAAAGCAATCATCCGTCCAGAGCGCGCGCGTGCGCTTTCTCTGAAGTGTGTGATTGAGTGTCGTGAATGCAGTTCATATAACTACATCGAACGAACGTATCATTTGCAGCACAATACGACATTAGTATTAGGCTGATAATCGACATCAATCTACTGTAGCAATCAGTCCTTCCATATGGGCTCGTACCGCTGAAACCATTGGCAACACTGAGCCAATGTGACGCTCAATCTCGTCGTTTTTAGCTTCTGATTTGTGTAGCCGAAGGTGCAAATATGGCCACAATTGAGTCAGGTATGATCGAAACTACGTTTGAACGGTTATTAGATTTTTCGTAATTGAATATACACGTTCTTTACAGCGATCGTGGCACATGGAGTACAGCTCTAAGCCTAATGGTCGGTTCGGCTAGAGTGAACTACTGCGGCTGTATATTACGCGGAACGTAAACAAAAAGGACGGATAATATGTTCAAACGGGTGAAGAAAACTAAGGTGTTCAATGTGCAGCTCAGATGCACATTGTTTTCTACATAGGCATGACTAGCTGTTTAGCGAGTTAGTGCGATGGCAGCAACACATCTCCGGTCACGCTAATATGCTTTGCGGCAAAACGTGCCAGAGAGATGTTACGATCCTAGGCAGCACACCAACAATTTATCTATTATCTGTTAGGGTACCGCGAGCACTGAGAGACTGAAATCTGCGTGTCTACACGAGAAAAATGAAAATACTGCCTACGGGAAGTAGCTACAACATGGTGAAAATGAAGTGTGGCATAGCGGTAACGTGTCGGACTGAGGACGTACGGTGCGTCGAGGTGGTGGGTTTGCCTACCGCTAGGTCACCCGTATTTTTTTTTTTGCTTTTTTTGTCGCAGTGCTCCTGTTTCAGCTCTAATTGCGATCTCGATATCATCACAGTTTTGAACGCAATTTAAAAGCCCGATATCGGCCCGTAACGGGTGTCCCAGTCTGCAGCGCGCCCGCGTCCAGCCTGCCTCCTGCCTAGTGCAGAGTGCCAGCGTCACAGTACCCAGCGCCACACTGGTACAGTAATCATGTATGACACTAGGACAGTGCCACTGGGTTTTCCGACAGCGGTCGACTTGCGTACGCTAAGCCTGTGTGACCTGGTATGTTTTGGATGACCTATTCGACAAAGTACAGGTTCCCTGGCCATCCACCTTCATAGAATCGAAGGACACTGAAATTTCCACATTTGAGGTCATGCATGATATGGTATTTACGACCTGACAGTTGACAAGTTAAACTCTTTCATGACGATGTTGGTATTTTACATTCACGCCCACTGGTTAAGGGTACTTTTTCAATGAATGAGCAAGTGCACCACGAGGAGATTGGCATTAATAAAAGAGCCAAAATGAGCTTATAAAAGAGCAAGAAGTTCAATGAGCTATAGCGGAAACGAATAAAAAAGTTACTTCTTTCTTTTTGTCTGTAGAGTGCCCTGCCGAATAACGTTTGCGACCTTCAAAAGTGAGCTATAAATTATCGCCCAAAAATTGTTTCCTTGCAGTTTCAGCGTGGTAACCAAAAGCAGCGCGCAGTATTTCTGGGACAATTCGGAGACCGTAAGTTATCTGTCCAAAATGTTATGCGTTTGAGTTGTAGTGCGAGCGACGAATATCAGTAGATCTTTCCGGCCTAACAAATACACGTAAGGCGTAAACCGATATATCTAGGGTGTGCGGCTCTGCTGTAATGATCACGGCACAGTTGATAGTGCCATAGCTACAAAACATATTCTTCTGAGAGCTCGATGACCAAACCTATAACGATAAGCCATTACGCCTAATTTCAACATAGGGGTACAAATATTCCTTTTTATATGCCAATACCGTGCTTATTTAAACATGGGAATTGCTGACTCAAACACCTCTCGACTGCTGACGCGAAAGCCGCGAGATGGAATCTAGTCCGCGGCGACCGTACTTTCGATGGAGGCGAATACGTTTGTGGCCCGGATACGCAGATTTAGGGGCACGGTAAAGAACCCCAGGTGGTCGGAATTTTCGAAGCCCTGCACTGAGGCGTCCCTCATAATGATAGCGTGGTTTGGGGAGGTTAAACCACAGCAATTATTACTGAAATATCTCTAATGTAATAAAATCAGGAGAACTTTGTGTTCTCCTAACACTGATGCGATACTGTATATGTTATCCTGTTACATATAAACCGGTGTTGTCAACGAGCAAAAAATCACGGTGGATGCACAGAATAAAAAATCATGTTTACTAGCCTGAATCGCATCCACGCATTGGGCGTGGTTGTCGGGTGTTCTACCTAGAAGACGGCTCCCCTAGACGGATCTACTGGTTAAAACTGCATAGCGAAAAAAAAAGCCCTGTGCAGGCATCCGGCAGCGCGTTAAACATGTAATATCGAGTGGCGGAAACGTAGAATCACCACAGGCATTTTGTCATGTGAATTGCCCACCTATTTAAATAAAGTTTACAGAAATAATACATAAATAAAATTTACATAATTCATAATCATCATCAGCCAGATAAAAAAAATTATGCCATCTCCCGCTAAAGGGGACCATGAGGCGATGCGAAGCAGCGTTTCGGCATGTCAAGCCCGCGTATCATCCATAGCAGTTTCCCGCTGACGTTGCCGTTTGCGCTGGGCTTCGCTAGCCCGGAGCTCGGGATCCGCCTGCCGACGTTTTACGTCACGCGCGTCCAGCCTTCCGCTGCTTCGCGATCTCGGCAGGCGTTAAAGTATTACTGCAACCGGAGCCGACGTTGACGTTGGAACTCATGACACAGGGGCAGCCAGCGCAGTGATGGCGCAGCCTTTTATCTAAACGAGCAGGGGGAGTGGAGATGGGTGTGGGAGTGGAGAGGAGGCGTGTGGAGAAGAAGTGTGTGGAGAGGGTTTGCACATGCGCAGTAAGGGTGGTCACACCGCACACCACCACCACCATCGGATTGAACTCAGCCATAAGATGCCATCTAAAAAAGTGTGCAACTGCGTAGGAGGGCACATTGCCTTACGGATGTCTAGTGAGTGCTTCGCTAATTCGCAAACTGAAGAATTATCGCATAGGTACTCTGCAACTTTAAGTGCGATATCGATTAAAAGAGAGTTGAAAACGGCCCATGTGGCGCGTAGAGGTGTTACTTTCTTTTCGGCATGCTTGAAGTGTCCACCCAGAAATGAAACGTGACATGCGAGTGAGGAGGCCGCGTGACCCTGGCCTGGTTACGCAATTGCGTTTCGCACTGAAGGTGGAGCTGAAGCGTTCTCCAAGTTCTCATGTACGAGGGGCGTTCAATAAAGATTTCCCCTGACCCACTTCCTGGGGAAGGAGAGCGACGAAACTTTTCAGATTTACTGGTCCTTCTCTACATAGGTGCCACCCAGGGACACACACTTCATCCATCTTTTTATGCAACTGTAAACACTTCGCTTGTAGAAGTCGACAGGTTGCTGCAAAAGCCATGTCGTGACTTCAGAAATCAGAGTCTCATCATCTGGAAAATGCTTGCCCTTCAATTATGACTGCAACGTTGGAAAGAGGTGGAAGGCCGATGGTGCGAGGTAGGGTGAATAAGGGGAATGCGGTAGAATTTCAAAGCCGCAGGAGCGTGCTTCCCTCTGGGCAACATGTGAGTTGTGAACTGGGGCATTGTCTTGCAGCAGGTGGACGCCTTTGGTGAGCATGCCACGTCTCTTGTTTTTGATGGTCTCTCGCAATTTCCGCAGCAGTGAAGCATAGTATGCCCCAGTAATCGTGGCACCCTTTGCTAGGAAATCCATCAAGACTACTCCGTGCTGGTCCCAAGACTGTGAGCATGACCTTGCCCGCCCGAGGGCAGGGTGCGTGCCTTCTTTGGAGGCGGTGAGTCCAAGTGCTTCGATTGCATCGACTGGACTTTAGTCTCCGGATCATAGTGATGGACCCAGCATTCATCCCGTGTAATCAGTTTGTTGAAAAAGTCCTGCTGGTTTCCATGGCACGTAGTCAAAAGAGCCTGGGAGCATTCGACTCGTTCCTGCTTTTGGAAAGGTGTGAGCAGCCGGCAAACCCAGCGATCGGGTACCTTACGCATATGAAGATGGTCCTGAATGATTTTTCCATGGACCCCACACTAATCTTGACTTGTTGGGCTAGGTCTCGAACGCCAACGCGGCAATTTTTCAAAATGGCTGCCTCCACTTGCTGGATGGCGTGTTCATCGACAGCGGAGTGGGGTCGCCCTGCAATTGGAGCCGCCTCCACGGAAATCAGACTGTATTTGAATTGACGATGCCAGTTCTTCACTACATCATATGATGGGGAATCCTCCCCATAAACCTCTTTTACCTCATCGAACGTCTCCCTTGGAGTGCGGCCTTTCAATTACGGGAACTTGACGGCTGCTCTGTCTTCCACTGCATCCATTATCACACCTCACACCACTTCAGCACCTCTACAAGAAAGACCATTATTAGTTTAAAGTTGCAAATTGGCACGTGACCTACAGTGACATATGTCATTACACATGCGCAGTTTCAGCATCCTGCTATAAATAGAAGTTAGTCAGGGGAAATCTTTATTGAACGCCCCTCGTAGCTGAGAACTTAAAACTAACGAAACCTTAAAAAAGGAGGTCCGGATGTGTTTCTCATGCTTCATGCTTGCTTTGTTTTGGATCTGTTTGTCGAAAGAAAACTAGGAATGAAGGCAGCGCATCTAGAACTTCAGTTACTGCCGTAATAATTGAGAGCCATGCAGGCGACGAAGCTCTGAATATATCATAGGCGAGGCTTAGTGGCCTTCAAATAAAGCTCCACTGAATGGGGGAACCACCGCAAGTTAGTTCAAGGCCAAGAAGAATATGTGCAATGGAACGTGACCAGACCATAGCAAGCATCTCAATAAAGAGGCGTACAACGCTTCCACTGATACAAAGCACAAAAGAAGCCATATCGGCCTTTAGTAACTTCTCCCGAAGTGTAGGTATCTAACGTGAAACTCCCACAGCTAAACTTCCATTAATTACGCGGTCTTTCGGAATGACAATTCTAGAGAAAACAATCGCAACCGCCGCTACAAGAAGAAGACGGCTCCTCTAGCACGAGCTCTTTTTAATTTTTACTTTGAGTGAACTTTCTTCCAGACATGCAGCGCTGCTTCTTCCCGTGGCATGGCGTGGTATAATTTGGCGACAGCGCACGACGGCTAGGAGACCTTCCGAGTAATGTGAGAGCATTGTGTTAAATTCAAGTTCTTTCCGAACTTTTTGCATATCTTCAGGAGTGATCGCCTGAGGCACGCTAGTGCACATACTGTTGAACCTTTGTCAAGCATTGAGAAGGTGGCCGACGAATTTGCTATCTCAAAGCCTACACTTTATCTCCATGCAAGCACCAAAAAAAAGCAGAGCAATCAAGCTCAGAGCAGTGATCGTAGACACAAATAACTGAGTGAGTGAGTGAGTGAATAAACTTTATTAAAAGTCCGGGCGAGGCGGGGGGAAGAGGGGATTAACCCCTGTCCCGTCCCACTCTCCGTCGATGATGATGGCGCCAGGTGACGGCTTAAAGCCCTTGGACCCGGGCGGCATCCTCGGCTTGCCGGACGGCCCAAAGTTGGTCGGTCAGCTTGTCGCTGGTGAGTGCCGCCTCCCAGCGGCAGCGACGCCGACGCAGCCGATCCGCACGCAGCAGTGACCACAGCCGCGGCGGCGGTCGGCCCCTGCCCTCGCGCGGTGGTAGCAGTTTGTCCCTGTCTAACATGATCAGCCTTTTTATTTACAAAGGAAGCGAAGAACAAGAGTATTGATGTATTCGACGAACAGAACCATAATATCCAGATCCGATCCGAAGTTTGACTTTCTTTTCACGCATCTGTGCATTTGCATTCAGCATCACCTTGGTGACTGGCATCCACAAACTGCTCAGGAACGCTTGTGAGGCCCCAACAAAGCCTTATTCATAGTTATTCTGAAACGAGGTAATATATGGCGCCAAGCGCTACGTCGAAAGGTCATGGCTATACTATTGGAAGGTTCTACTGTATTTCAACGCAAATGGAGCGGCCGTCAGTGAACCTCTACCTTAAAAAGAAATGCGGCGGTCCCTACGACGTGCCTTCAGTAAAAAACGACATAAGAAAGAGCTGGCTCTGATATTTCTTCTTTCTAAGCATGATGATATAACATTCGCAGGCATTAGAAAGAATCAGGTAGCCTCCGCACTAATTGCTCACCGCAAACAGCGAGAACACGCTTCATGATGATGGCTTCTGTCATTACAACATTCAAGTACTCAGCGGTAGCAGACGACCGCAAAATGTTGGCATGCTTTCATAAGGCCTTTTTTGCCGGCCTTTGCTAGGTGCTCAGGAGACTGGAAAGTGGACCATTGCGGGCTCAAGAAAAAAATCGCAATTTTATTGAGTGTCATTCAATTGGTGGAAGGTAATTACCGGCCATCATCAATCCTGAAAGTACTGATCTAGACTAAGTGTGCTGACCAAGGCACATGGGATGTAAAGTATGCAGAGCTGTTCTTTTGGGCTACGTCGGTGCCACCGACAAGAGCCGAAACTTCCTCATTCATTTTGCCTCTGCTACGCAGACAGCGCCTCTCAAAGCAGTAGGAGTGGTAGCACACTGTTGTAGTTTAATGCGCTGCTTGGCACACCTGCGAATTCTGCCAAGATTGTTCGAGTTGCTACAAATAAACTTCCATTGTTATAACAAATAGGTTCCACATAAATACTTAGCAACTTTCTTTAAAAATAAGCCTACTAACCAAAACTTGAGGATTTGCCTGAGATATTACTGTAAAAGCCACATGATGTGTCAACATAAGCAAGGAGCTACCTTTATCTAGGGCACAATGAAGCAGCCCAATCTGTGAAACTTTCTGTTTAAAGTATCGCCAAAGCTCTGTGTGTAGGGTCGGACATATTTCGCCACAAAGACTAAAATATTTACAGGTGCTAGTCACAATGCTGTAGGCAGTGACAAAATTGAAGGCAAAGCCGCAGAATATGAACAAGCTGAAGAACATGTACGAAAATGTTCGGGTGTATCTCCAGCCCTGTGGTAATCGATGCTTTTCGAATCAGTCAGCAACGAGGTGCTTATTCCGCACTGTTTCTCCGTAACCAAGCCGCTAAAAATGGTTCAATGTCTTCCTGTAAATATGAGTAGGTGAGTGCGCGTAAATGGTTTACCAGGCACACCGATTTCACTGTAACACCTAAACGTTAGTTATGGTCAGACGAAATGTCGGTAGTTGAGTTCAAGAGTAAAAGTCCGTTTCATCGAGGAGAGACTTGCACTAGGACGCGCGGACATGCATATCACAAGGAATAACAAGTTGATGAATTTTGTCTTCATGTCCAGGGTCCAGAGGCACTAGACGACAATGGTCGAAAATGCGTTATCGTGATATCGTCTTAAGGTGTGGCCGGTCTCTAGCGTCTGCTCCTTCAGTGAGGTGGAGTATAACGATGAAATCAATTCCCGCGGTAGCGTTTCTTCCATGTAAAGGGCCAACATTCATCTAAATATTTCATTAGGTATACCTTGTGTGTTGCAAAAATCACACAGGGCATATTTGGCGTCCGGGGGGCTCTGTCTATCCCACATAACGTTGCGTTCGTAGTGAGTAAGTTTGCGCTTGTCACCTTCCCATCTGCTCAGCGTCCTTGGCGGCGCTAGAAGCGTATTGTAGCCCGCCTGCCATACGCTTAATTTTTTCGCTTGTTTCTCTTGTGTTGCTCTTTCAATTTCCTTGATGCGAGATTCAGGCTCGCTCAAGGTGAGGTGGCGGAATGATAGTGCGGGAAAAAGCTTACACTGTTTCATTCCCATCTATGCCTACTGGTTTAGCGGCACGGCTACGATTCTACAATCGTGATATCATAAAAAGATTCCGTGGGTCGCCTCCGGTCGGTGCGAAGCCACCTACTCCGTTTTCTTTCTTCATTTCCTATTCCTTCAATTGCTTGCATCCCGAACAACGCAAAGGTCTCCTCTCAGTTTCCCTTTCTTAACTACCACCATCACAACTACCGGCACACTGCGTGCGCTTGCTGTATTTGCCCCAGCCTTGTTGTCTAAGAATAAGCTCTACGTTCTTAAGGAAAAGGCGTGTTCATCACGGCTCTACAAATTGGTGACCCGGAGTTCGCCGCAGTTTCGAAGTACTTGTGGAACCCAGAACAACAAATAGTGGCACCGTAACACGGAAGCCAATGACGCGACCGATAAATATGAGGTCTCTGCGGTATCCCTCCGAGTTTCACCTTACCGGGACCACATTAATTCCATCTGGTTTCATCTGGCTAAGTCGCAATTCGTCCTTTCTCGCGTGTACACGAAATAACGCAAGTACATCTTGTTGTTTCGGTGCTGTCACCTGCCGCCCCTGAAGAGGTCTTTAACCTGCTATTCGCCCTCCACAGCACCATACAGCAATATTCATCACACAGAAATGTCAAGAGTGCATTGCTGGAGCTAACTAATGCGTCACAAGTGATATCGTTTCGAACAGTTGCTCTACACAGATGAACTGGAAGACCACCGGCCAAGCAAGCTTCTTCGCCGTATGCGTCAATTGATTTGCGCCTTGCCTCGTCGACGCCATTTAAAATGACCTAGAAAAATTATTTTGTTATTTGGAGCGTCATCAAAGAAACCGAAGCCTAAACACCCCGTTCCCGGTCTCAGGCACAACGTAGGATATGTCTTCAATACCGCCGTTTTAAAGAGGGTGCCCGTTATTGCCCACAACCTTGCGCTTTATAGGGACACACGCAGGCCAATAATTGAAGGCGACAACCGGGCAAAGACCAACGAGAAAGCAGCCTACCTTATGTCACGGACCGAACCTCAGACCATCAGTACATGCTGGACATTGGTGCAGAGGTCAGCATCCTTCAGGCTCAAAGTTCGGACGAAATGATGAAGCAGACCCATTCAAGCTGTCAGGTCTAGCGGGATCCCTGGATACAAATTCCAACCGCTCAATGTGAACCTCTGCTGACGCCGCGTGTTCTATTGTGTTTTCCTCCTTCGTGTTGTACGGCTTACCCTCATGGGCAGTGACATCGTAAACCACGATGGCTGCCTGCGCGACGTCAAATAGCAACGCCTTCTGGTCACTACTCTGTTGCTATCTGTACACGGTATTGTTTGAAATGACACATTCGTATCGGCCCAACCATTGCAGAGGCGGATAGCCGTATCTCTGTGCCCCTACACTCTTATTCAAGTCCGTATAACGTCCGGCACATAAACGGCCGATTTTTATTCCACCACAAGGTACTCCATATAAGCGGCCCTTCAACCGCCATTAAGCGTGACAAATTCTGCGGTGACGTGCTGGGCCCGCTATATGCGGCCGCGAGCGGACGCAACGCTTATATGGGGCCCGGTGTTTATTGACGCGGAAAGGTCTCGAGCGGACACAACGCTTATACAGGGCCCGTTGTTTCATGCGAGAAATTGAGATCGGCGCCGCGGCGAGAAGCGAGAGAGAAACTTATATATCAACAGCGCCGAGCGAGCGTGCTCAAGGCTCGAAGTCCACGTTGACGTCGTGTAGTGTTTCCTGTGTTGGCGCCGAATGCGGCCGGTGAATTTGAGATAAAGCCAGCGCCTCCCTGACCTTCGCCGATCGTATCTTATTTCGTGCGAAGCACGTGCGTGGGAAATACAGCGGCCGTGCCGAGTTACGTCAGTCGCCTCTGCTGCCTCGTTCGCCTCGCAACGTTTTTGTTTAAAGTATACAAGTTCGTATTGTAGACGTGCCTTTGTTTCTGTTTACTCGTGAACACGCAGTATTGTCACGCAAACAACGCCCGCGACGTCTACAAACTCAACATGCGAAAGAAGTTTTCACCTTTGATCGCGTTCTCTCCCTGTTCACGCTGCTGACTTATTCCCCCTACAGTTCTCTCTCCCATGCGCGTCGAGCGGTGTCTGTCTCTTTTGCGCCCGCTCCTTGCGTGGTCTCTGTTTTCGTTGAGAATTTGGTCCCGCGATCGTCTTGGCGTGCTTTAACGTTTCGGCAGTGCCGATCAGGCCCTGCTGCATGGGATGTACACCTCGACCGACGTCAAAGGCATTCAGAGAAGAGCGTGCAGTTATGATGGCACGTGTGAGTGCGATGTGAGTGTGAGTGCATCAGATTGGATTGATCGCGTACAGCCGCCAGCCAGGGGAACCAGGCGTGCCACATCAAGTTGCCTGGTGCTCCTACTGCGGGCACTGCCCCGTGAACCATGCACGACTGGGTGAGTTTATTTCGATGCTCCCAATTTTGTGTTGTGCTGTTAGAAACAAAGCACCGCACCTAACGAGTCTTTACAGATCTGTGAAAGGCGCATAGGTAGATCCTCTTGCTCGGACCTTTTCTTCGAAATGCATGAAGGTCGCAAATTGTCAGAAAGCGAAACACTGTTGCTCACTATTATGTGGTTCGCGAATCAGGAATAATATCAAGCAGCATCTACAATTGTGCACCTGAAGCGGATCTATCTCTCATATATTGCTCAAAAACGGAATCAGTATTGTCGGTGCATGACTGTCGTAAAACGTTCGTAAACAATGTAACTATTTATCTGCGTTTAGGTACTGCAACAGATATAACTTAGATATTAGTTTCTGGTGGAGAGTTGATAAATTACAATGTAAGTCTATAGCTAGCTCATTCCATTGAAGAATTTTCTTTCGCACGACAATTTTGTCACAATTATGCAGCAATTTTCGGCGCAGCATATGAAATAAAAAAAAGCTACATGTCTGACCAGGCGACAAATACATGTTTGTCAAGACCACGTTGAAAGGAGATATTCAGGGTAATTTTATGCCCAATTATGCTATATGCAAACACAAAATACTTTTGAGTACAATAATGTTTTTCTGCCAAAGAGCTTCAATTTCAATGAAAGAAAGACAATATTCAATAAGCAGGTGGTGGCGCGACTCTCAGACGTGTGCATTGACAGCCGAAAGGACCTGCAAAGTTGTATATTAGTCTATATACAACAGCACCATTCACTGCATGCATCTCTGTAGACAAAGTGGGCCCTTTGAGTCTGTTAAAGTACTGTGACATTGACTTTGAATGTAATTTGTATCATTCACTCAACGAAAGATTATATGTCAAATTTCAGTATTAAAACATCCATGTAGATTGAAGTTTGTTTCCTTGGTGCTGCAAAGAATATTGATACTAGCCTATGCATAGCCACCTTACATGCGTAGCCACCTTACATGATGAGTGGGAACTGCTATGCATCCTAGTGTGGACGTGGCCTTTAGTTTTTCAATGTGGACTCTGTCGCTACGTCCACCTTGTTTGTAGCAGGGTTCCTTTTCTGCAATAGGGCCCAGTCAATTCCTTTGTTTAAAATAGTTTAAGATAGTTCAAGTACATCTGTATGCACAAAGGCGTACACATATAAGCAATTATGTAAGTCAATGTAGGCAATCCATTCGGGCCTTTTTGATTGTCCTGTGGTACTTCCATTTCCCAACAGAAACAGAAACCAGATTTTTCCAGGTTTGCGCAATGAGCGTGACACTACAGCACTCAAGTTTAGTGCAAAAAGACATGCCCAACACACATGCCATCTGTCACCACCTGTGATATGTCATCATTAGGAGGTGGCTTCAGGCCTCCATTTCAGCCTACTATTGAAGCAAGCCAAGGCTCTGCTTTCCGTGACTTATGGTCTCAGCACACTCACTTGGCTGCTGTTTTTACCCATTTTCATGGAACAGATATATGATATGAACATTGCGTGCGAAACACAAAGAAACGTTTGCTTATACACTTGTGAGATCTGACGTTGTACTTGTGGCTGCTTTGAATGCATTAGCAAAATTTCAAGCAGTGGTACCTATAGCTGCGTATCCGGGTGGCTGAAACTGATTTATTTACTGTGGCAAAACCACGCCCATAAAAATCTAAATTTATGCGCGGTTTTGCAGCTAAAGCTTGCAATATTTTAGTGCTGGCATTCATCCATCCACTACCTCTGAATTGTTAGCTTTTTGTATGAAGATGTGCTGTGCAGAACAAAAAACATATATTAGTTTTTATTACTTCTTTCCATAATCTTGCAGATGTCCATGGGTTGCCAGGGCCCATGATTGTTTGGAGCTCGGCAACAAAGCTTATTTTTTGTGCTGAGGACGAGCGTTTTGCCCTGAAAGATGACTGTACGCTTGAAAAGACACTTTTCTTGTGTTTGACCATGCATTACATAGAAGATGTTACCCACCCGTCTGCTTTCGCCCAATTATTGGGACTAATTCAAAGTTTGTTGCACAAGGAAGAGAGTTTCCCACGTTGTTGGGCAAGCAGGAAACTGCTGCAGATTCTCGACAAGCTCAAGGACAACGCCAAACTTATGTCCTTTTTGGTGCAGTTTTATTTCGTTTCTGTGTTTTTTGTTACATTGTTAGGCTGGGTAGATAAGGCTGCTGCCTAGCTGAATTTTCACAAACTTTAGAGACATTTAAGTTTGTTTTATGTTCATGCGCTTTTCAATGCTCTTTCTTTTGAGGATACCTGAGTAGCAGGTACACTAGCATTGGAATCTGTGGCAGACATCATGTACAATAGTAGCTGTATGTGTGTGTGTGTATGTGTGTGTGTTCATATATACACATTCATTGTTCATTTTGTAGGTTTCCTCGGACTATAACATACACAGTCATCGTATCATTTCTGATGCATGTACTATGAAAAGTCCTATTTATTAGGGCATTATATTAGCATATCACTTGTCGTTCATGCACAGCTGATACCCATGTTTTGAAATTTTATTAGCTACTACGTACAGAAAAGCTGCGTCCTCAAACCTCAGGTCTACTGATATAGAGGGTATCTAGTTTAGTCATACATTTCTGATAAATCATAGTACCTACGTGCACTACACAGGTCATGATATAGAACAGCATTTTTTTTCACTGTGTATTCTACTCATATATTGTAAATTAAGTGCCAGAAACACGCAGGAAGCACACCTCAAGCCATTCGTCTGTTTCCAAGGCTACATATATGGCGTCGATCAAGGCCCACTTGCAATACTTCTTTGTTACTCTAGTCAATTCTGTGTCATTTATGTGGTGCAATTTTGCATGTATTTATGGACCTGCACTCTGCAAGAAAGTAGAGTTCTTTCTACGTATAGGAGTGCGGAAACTCAAGCTAGGTCATTATCAATTAATTCTCATCAGATGAGAAGGCCTGAAACCCCTGAAGCGTAGAAAAACAACAATCGTTCTGTTCAATTATTTGATCACCTCTTTCGCAGTTCTTTCTTTCCCTTGTTTCTGTAAAAGTGTAAGATTCACTTATTAGTTTACAAACGCTGTATTCGTGTATACATTGTTGCACAGTTTTGTTTGTAATTGAAAATAAAATATGTCAAACTACAAAAGTGTGCACTGTGTGTTCAGGCTTACTGACTGTGCAAATAGAGGTAAGTCATGCTGTTTGAAAAAAAAACTAGGTAAGTTATGCAAAATATTTATAGCTGTTACTGTCTAGAGAAGGACACAGGTGACTTGTGAGATCACAGGGCCAGTGATAAAGTGCATGATTAAAGCATTGCAGAATGCATCAATCCATGAACGCAGATGATGGTACCAAGAGTTGCATAGCAATTGTGGTCATTGCTGATAGAGAAACTGTTTAGGAATTTCAACTGAAGAGTTTTGAATGCATAAACTATATGCCAGAATGATACATCCATTACAGTGCTGCATTACTGAACTTGTAAGACTGTTCACAAAGAAAATTTTTACTGATAACCGATAGGCCACTGATTGCTGTTTGGGACACAACTGCAAGGAAAGTGCACACGTTCACGGCCAAATTGCTAAGGCAGCTTGCTAGAAAATAACAAGTGGACTGCCCCCTTAATTGTTTTGACAGGATACGTTCATAAGATCCAGTTAGCTTAATCTTATCCAATAACAGCTTTCAAAGCCATTTCAGAGAAACTACTGCCGAGATCCTTTAGGGGGCCATTATGTGCACAGGTGCTGAAGTGCAACACGTGGAGTTGAGAATTGAGCAATAAGGAATATGGCATATATATTAGGGTGATTTCATTTTACATTCATTATTTTGTTCACACAATGCCCTATTACTTCAACAAGAGATCATATAGGTGAACAACGCTTACGATGCATCCTATTGTATATGTATTGACGTGTGTGCTCTGCAGGTGAGAAAGACAATGGCGACATCAATGAACATCAATGCCTAGTGGGTCTTTGGGATTTTGCCGAAAACATCATGTTTGTCCTTCATGATGAACCGGCAGTGCAACCACACACGGACATAGGAAAGAAGGCACACAACAGAGTGCTGTGTTTCGTGTACCTTTCCTCTGTCCGTGTGTGGTTGTGCTGCTGGTTCATCATGAAGGACAACCAACTAGCCCAAGTTTCAGTCTTGTTATACATGTTTGCGCCTGTCATTTTTTGTGTCAACAGGCTGTCCTACTCTTGTAGAACTTTTCACTGTCTTTTGTTTGCGTTGTACCGTGACAATGTTCTCTATATTTTCTCTCATGGCCCTGCATCTCATTGTTCTGCTCAGTGTGCAGCTGTGCAGCAGCATAACATGTTCCTTTATTCATGTAATGCACTAAATAATGGCATGGGTACTCGAAGACATGGCACAAAATGTAACAACAATTAGCGTTGCCAGATGAAGCACCTAAATGCAACAGTTCTACAGTAATGGGTGAAGGGAAGCGCTTGGAGCACAGAATGGAAATAAGTGACCCATGCATACATAAATAAGTGCCAGTCTGGCACAGTGATGGATTTGGACACAATGCCTAACTCACTGCAGAAATATGTCTCAACACTGCAAGGGAAAGGTCATGTTTTGAAGTGATGCCAGAAAAAGAACAAATACATTTCAAGTCTCAACATTTAGTGAAGGGCAAATCTAGTACTTATACGAATACCCTTCATGTGGCACGATATTTGACAGATGGTGTGCCGTGGAAACTGCCATGGTAGCGGGCTGCATGTAAAGGATAATATCGAAGAATAGATCGCTGGGCAAGTTGGTAATTCATGCTACAAAGAACTGTGCGAAATAAACTGGCACAAGGAAGACACTTGTCGTGCCTCTCTCCTTGTGTGCCAGTTTATTTCGTGCAGTTCTTCGTAAAAAAGAATAATAGCTGCACATTTAGACGTGTATATCTGCCTGCTTATGTGAGCGCTATATGAGCTGCTAATTCTGAAAAAAATAAAGCTGCAACACGTGTGCTTGAACTACTACAGAATGTTTTTGTGTATAGCTAGTGTTGGTACTGGCAATTAATCTTGAATTCTCAAGCACAGTTTGTATTAGCTGCTGTACTAGCCAAAGCTAAGGATGTTGCATGACAGCTTATATTTAAATAAAGCTGCACGTAAAGCTACATGGTATGGAACAGGGGCGTAGCCAGGGGGGTTGGGGGGGGGTCAACCCCCCCCGAAAATTTTCAATTTTGCTTGCGTATATATACACACAGACATGCAAACGCATGCACAAACATACATAAAAGCATGGTTGACTCCCCCCCCGCCCGGAAAAAATTTCTTGCTACGCCCCTGGTAACGAACATGAGGGAGGTTGACTGGGACACGTAAAGCTCAACATTTATGGGTGTGCTATTAGTGTGAAGGCATGCTTTTTATCTGCAGCTGTTATTTGCAATTATGACACTTATTGAGTATAAGAATTGTTCCTCTATATCTACTATTTAGTATTATATGTTTACATGTCCTGTCCCATGATCCGAATCAAGCAGGATGCTACTGACAGCACATTTTAAGACAGGTGAATATTTATTCCTAGAAGTCAAGGTTTGTGCCCGAGTTCAGCCACTTTCAGCATTTTGCTAGTTTATACAATAAAGCGTCGTTAAGCTCAAAGCCTACTCGACTGGATGACGTGGAGTGAAGTAATACAGGCCCTTGTTGCTCCGATCACATCTCGTAGCCAAGGAAAGAATCACTTTCACTCGTCGACAACGGGTGGAATACGGAAACAACCTTCAACCTGCCATGTTCCCCAACACAGGGCCCCCACCAGATCGCTCTTCGGCGCTGATATGCGGTCAACTGAGGCATGTTGTAGAGCTTAACGTTCATGAACCTTCAAGGTGCAAAACAAGTGCATATTTATTTGGGGTTGTTATTTTAGATTTAACAGCGCCCAATAAATATTAGAACGCTTCAAGTTAATCTTTGCATTATTCAGTATGATTGCTCACATGATCCTTCTGAATCCTGCAGCCCACTTCTGAGTTTTGAAGAAATAGCAGGGTTTTATCCTTGAAAGCTGGATCATATTGTGACTTCATTCGATTTCAAGCATTGCTAGCTTCTTTTGATGCGACGCTTGGCAGGAAACATATGTTCTAACGGGTGATGCAAGCGATTTCATGCGTGCTCTTTCCGCGCCAGTCATGCGCTACGTTTCATCGTTTGTGGAAGCCAAGGGGAGCATCACTTCCAACTGTCAACAACGAACGAACCACGAGAACGACCTACCTCACACCCGCCGTATTCCCAGCATGACAATTACACGGCATCGCTCGTCGGCGCCGTCAGCCTCGAGCTCGGGAGACTGCATTCTTTTTCTGCGAAGGCTCGTTGTTCTTTCGACTCAACAACGACGTTTCTTTATCGTCTATACTATACTCGGGAGAGAAATGAGCGCGCCCGTTCTGAAAGCTGGTCCGTCGCCCCGTACGCGCTGCACTACACCAAACCCATGCGAATAAGCAAATGGGTTTAATCCGATTCCCTGAGATGAACCTCTAACAATACTGTCCGTATAAACGCACCGACATCAACGCGATGCTCGCGAAGGACGTGGGAGACTGTACTTCGCCGAGTGGAAATGAGATCAGCTGACTTCCACCGCCTGTACTGCGTCAAACATCGCGGAAAACTTTTCTTTGGCGTCTAGTTGCGCATCAGGGCACGTTCGGCTGTTGTATGATGCCGGCAAATGGAAATGCACTCGGAAACGCATCGTTCATTGTTCACCTCTGTCTTAGTGCGAGATACGCAAGCAGTCGGGCGAGAAACATAATTCCACACACAAACTGACTATGACTGCCCGCGAGGGTTCGCTCGAACGATGCCTCTCATATATGCAAAATTATAGCGTTGTAGCCGATCGTAAAATCGTCCAAGATAACGTGAAGTGCATATATACCCTTACGGAAATGTCATATATGGCCCTTATATAAATTATATGCGGCCATATATGAGTATATATGTCTGCATACATGGCTACCGCTCACCATATATGGATGTAAATAGGGTCATATATGGCGCGATTTGCCCATATATGGAGACAAATACAGCCATATATGGCGCGGCTGGTCCATATATAGAGTGAAGTGCAGCCATATATGGCACGGCCACACCATATATGTACATGTAGATCCATATATGGGGTTGTGCTACCATATATGGGATGAACAACGTATATACGACACGAGTTACTAACATATATGGGGATTGTCATATAAGGCAATCCGTACAGGAAAGTGGCCTAATTGGCATCTACACCATGCACATTTAATTCGCCAATTATTAAGCGCTCAGAACGCTGCAGTTCCACTGCACCGAATTCACAAGACTTATTCTATTTTGTGTGTCATTTCTTTATCGGGATCGCTAATAACGTGCACCAATTGCCTTAAATGTTATCTTGCGAATGCATTTATCACGAGACGTTTTTGTGAATAATTAAGGGCCTTACATAAACCAGACTGGCTATTCTTTTTACAGCGCTCCGTAGAGCAGCCACGTAATAAATAAAACTACATGGGGCTATATCCTTTCAACACTAACAGTGTGGCGCATATGCTTGTGAACTATACGCGAATACGTATACATATGCGCGCACATGCACAATTACACGCTCGCGCGCAGCGGCTCATGGGTACACGGACACACCCGTTTGTTTCAATGGAGCCATATAATTTTTGCCATGGGAGTAATATCGTTGATTCAACGTTCATCTAGGGATTGTAGGAACAGTACATTTATTATTACAATTATTATTATTATTATTATTATTATTATTATTATTATTAAAGCATGAGAAGTAAGATAAATATCCGGATCGAACACGTCGTGGCAGCCAGCGTACGTGAAGCAGCGAATTGCAGATTCTACGAACGCCTCCCTCAAAGGTCATGCACCTGTGCCTCTCGGCAGCCAGCGGGGATAGAGCGAGCCCTATTGTCCCGAAACCCGCGTGACTAGTTAAACGCGGTGCTGCTTGCTCGCGGCGAACACAAGCGAGGACGAGTGATTCCGGTCTGAGGGGTGAGCAATTCGGTGAATGCATACTGGAAACTTCCACTGCACGCAGGAACACAGACGACCAGAAGGCACGTACGCACTCTACGGTTGCGATAAAGAAAATAGCACACGAAAAGTTTAACTTGTAAGGTGTTAATATCGCTTTAATAATTATGAAGAGTTGAAACTTTGTTTGCCAATAAGCTTCGCAAAATTTACTGCAGCGACAACTGTGTAAATTGGTGATCTCACGGACACCTTAGCGATGCATCATGATCAAGGCTGTATCCATCCGCGCCGCTGTTGCTTCTTTGCTGACCGGAGCAGCATGCGCGTGTCGTGTTCGTCACTTGTGAACTCTCTTGCTCTTATTTCTTGTTCAGCGACTGCTTTGATTTTGCACTGACTTCAACGCAGACCTGAGGAATTTACTTCTCTGCATGCGGTGCAATTGTGGATGCAGAGGCAAGTGTGTTTTTGTGGAGAGACCGTTGGTTTGACCATCGTTAACTTTTGGTGCGCAAAAATGGACGCCTAAGCTTGCGTGCAAGTTTTCCTCGCATCTTCCTTTCTGAAAAGCTGTACGGATAAGTGTGGTCGTCTTAAGTTGTGATTAAGTTCCTCTGGATTTACTGGCTCTGTACATCACAGCCTCTGCTAAATTTTAAGGTAAGTTTATCGTTTTCATTGCCTTCTTACGCTGTACTCGAAAATTATGAAAACTCACAAAGCGTAGTGCATTGCATGTTTTGATCATTATGTGACTGCATGATAATTGTGGTTACGTGAATAAGACGTCGTATTCTAGCTATTTTATTTTTACAACACCATTTTGTTTTGTTTTTTCTATTTCTTCCAGACATGACTCCCCCAATTTATCGGAAGCAAGCGCTGCACCAACTAAATTATGGCTTTCGTGTTATTGTAGTTTTCGTAAAAATAAAGAAAACATAAATGTATCTGGATATTTTTTTGCTTTGACATTTGAGAGAACACCAAATGTCAATTACAACTTACGCAATTCACAAATGAAAAACAGTTGGCAATCCGCATCCCCAAGTATGTGTCATGACATTTATGTGCCCGTGTCTTAATTTGTGAGTTCTCGCCCAGCTTTTACTTTGTTTTTAGCATTACGCTTGTCTTGAAGATAAGTGCACACTGCTAAAACTTCTTGCGAGGGCAATTCTAGAAGACGGTGTACAGTACTCACGGATTGAAACGGGACAATTTAGGACCAGTTAACGCACATACTTTTATCTCCACCGTCTTCAGTTCGAGTCATATCGGCGTAATTTCGACTCGAACGCGTAGACCAGAGCAACATTATATGTAGAGACTAGATTAGTCGTGATATGATGTGGTTATCTCGAGCAGTTGCGCATAACAGTCGTTATACTAAAAAATGTGATGTCGCCTTTGAATCCATGAGCACTGTACGTAATTTTGTACAAGTCGACAAATTAAGCCCGACTGATCTGCTTAGGGCTTGCAACTGATTAAAATAGTAATGTTTTAGTAGCTGTATCAAAAGCAGGCAAGTTTTGAAAACACAATTTTTTAGCGTCTGGTTTTCAAGAAATGTCACTCCATTTCTACTCGCACAGGGACTTATAGCCGCCATTTCTTCCACTATACTTGCACATCACAAGCTTGCATACCAGCCGCTATTGGTCGAACTCCATAAAGGTTAAATATCATGTCCCCTAAATCATTCAATGCACACGCAGTCCACGTGGTCAGTGGCAAGTAGATAATTTAATTTGTCTCGCAAAAGAATCCCAATTGACACGCAAAAATATTCTCAATAAAAACACGGTGAACAATGTGTTTATGAAACTGAATAGTAAAAATACGTTCTTTGTGCGCAAAACGTTTCAGAAAATACAGATAGGACAGAGCGCACTGCTATCTGCCTTTTCTGAAACGTTTTGCGCACAAAGAACGTATTTTCCCTTTTAGAATGCAGTACCAACCAGCCCAAGTAGCCACCCTGTTGAAACTGAATAGAATATGTCGATAAGCACTCAATTTGCACACTATGTATCTTTTCGTGAAAAGTTGATGTAGCCTGAATGAAATCACTAAAAAGAAACAAGAGAGCAACTTATTTGCATGCTTTTTAGCTACATGGGCACAGAATGTTTCGAGCGTGCATGTTAAAAGAATATAACTGATCTGAATCTTAGCTGCCTTGCCAAACTGTTGTTGTGCAGTGAATGCCTCCATAAATTAAAAAACTTGACTAACAGTCATGTGCTGACCCCAAACAGTAATAAACAGCAAAATGACGGTTTCAGCAATAAAGCCTTGAGGATAACTGTAATTTTTCTTGGCGGGGCAGTGAAACAGCTCCCATCCCTCGCGTTGAAAACACGACTGCTACTGGAGACCGTTGGGTGGCATCAATAATCAGGGAGCATTATTTTAGCTGTAGAATGATTTCTGCAGCTTTAATTTATGCCGTATTCACAAGCGTAATTCATATGTAGCAGTCATCCATATATGGCTATATATAAAAGTACCCATATAAAGCCATATATGGCTTGCATTCATATATAGGCCTCATTCATATATGGGTATATCAGGAATTGGGCAATCAGGCCATATATGGCCATATATGGCACATATCAGGAATTGGGCATATCAAGCTATATATGGCTCTATATGGCACATATATGGCGAATATTCATATATGGGCTTGATATGCCCAATTCCTGATGTGGCCATATATGGGAATTTTTATATATGTCCATATAGGGGATTTTTGTAAGGGTAAAGCCGCGGATGTCCACCCAGATCGTGTGGTGCGGTGGCGTAGTGGTTACAGTGTCTGGTTGTCACGCGGTTGGCCTGGGTTCAAATCCCCGTGGTGGAGTGTGTGTGTTGATACATGGTTTGTGACTCTCTGTGCAGTGTTCTTGTGATGTGTAAATGCATATTCATGAGTTGGAAGGCTGAAAAGAACAAAAGAAAAAAAATAGAAACACTGCACGATGAACTACAATGTAGAAGAACTTTTTTTTTCAAAAAGTTTGCGAAAAGTACCACATATATTTCGACCGCATATTGAGCCGTATATAAGCCGGACAGATTTGACCTGAAATACCGCTTAACCAAATCGACGGTATGCGTTACTTTAAGCGGTCATTTTTAAACGGCCTTCTGGCAACGAGGTGGCCTCGCATATGGAAGAGCCGCATAAACTTAGGCCGCATAAGAAAGAGCCGCTTAGCCAGGGGCCGCACAAACGAGCCGTACAAGTAGGCCGCTTAAAGAGCCATTTATAAGCGTCGTAAATCTGACCTACTTTCCGCTTTATATGCGTTGTTTTAAGCGGTCGTTTGCTAAGAGTGTACGAGAACTGCCAAGGCTCACTCAAACACCCGACTAGACAAAACTAGTGCGATATGACGTGCGTCATCACATTGTCCCCCACGATTCTGCTATTGCTGATCGCCCACGGCGACTCGCTCCTCATAATAGCCAAGGCCGTGTTCGAACACATATCGGAACGCATATCGGGAGTGGAAATTTCCAATCCGCTACTTCCCTGCAAACTGGAGACCATGCGGAGGCTACCGGTCCCAGAACGAAAGGAAAAAACATGGTTGATCCCTCCGTCATTGGAATTGGAATAACACGAAAGTAAAACGTGCCCTTATAGAAGTAACTGAATGTTTACTGTACATTGATATAAGAGAGTGTGCACAATGTATATTGATGTCTGGTACCTATAGCACCGTTTAACGTAGATGTGCTCACTTTGATGATTAGTGGTACATCTCCATCTAGACGGATAACGTCCCTGCTAAATGAGTAAACAAACCCTTGTGGTACCTGTAGTAGTTAACGGTGAAAGCGTAATCAGAGGACTAGGTGTGATAGCCAGAAGAGCGTCGCATATTGGACGCAGATCTTGGTCGCGGTCCCGCGGCATGTTATAATGTGATTGAACACCACGGCCGGACCAGAGGGAAACGCAAAGCGCGTCGTGCCGCCCCGGTAGCCCGGCCGCGATTTTTCTAGGAGCGAGCGCGTGAGCGGGGAACGCAGTGTAACAGCCAGGTGAGGCGGGCGCGCTTCGCAGAGCTATGAGCGAGGTCGACGCTTTTGCGACGCTTGCCTAAGGTCGCCCCCTCACGGTGTGTTAAGGCATTGACAAAATTAAACTTCTATTGAAAACGCGCCGAATGGGAGGGGCGTGTTACGCGTTGCAGACGCTAATCGCGGAGGCCACAGCAATGACGAATTACTTTACCGCTCCCAGAGGGCAACACCACCCCGCCGACCGGGAGACTGGTAGATATAAAAGGCGCGTTTGTAAAGACTCTAGAGTCTGTGACCGTGGCGCAGTCTGGTATAGCTCCCGGTAACGTGACCTGAATAATTGTGCGGATGAAAGGGTTCTGCTGATCTCTTAAGAATAAAAATCTACTAACTACCTGTTTCAAGAACAGGTGACTTAACCCCAACCCACCGTCTCTGACCTTCCGGAAAAGATTAGTCTGAGATGTTCGCTCGTATTTAGTTGCCTCCACCATGGACAACGGTCCATATAAATTATCCCGCTACTTATGCGAGGTTGTCTCTTCCTATGGGTTTCTTATAAGTAGATTTTCTATTGAATATTTAGGTAACGTTCCCAGGAAGCGCCTACTGAAAGACCTGGTAGACATAGTTTTTCCAGCCCCCCTTTACAGAACCATTTATGGGGAGGGATCGGGGAGGGACGTCGTGAAACGCTTCAAAAATATGTTAGTTGCACCTGGGGTTAAAACGTTTTTCTTTAAACTTCACACGGGCACACTACCTGTGAAAACATGGCTCGAACAACGAGGCATGTTTGTGTCGTGGGGAGTGAATTGTCTTTTGTGTAACAAACCAGAAACTGTAGAGCATGTTTTTATTGACTATTTCGACGCTGTGTTTTATTGGGATGTGCTGCAGAGAACATTGAAGAAGGAACTACCAGTTGATGCCTACGGAGTTCGTTTTCTGCCTGTTCGTGGAAATAGTGTCCCGTATGACCTCTTTACGCTTCTAGTTCTTTATAGCATATGGAGGTCACGTATGGATATACGAAATGCTGAGCCACAAGCGCTATCGGTTAACGCCTATTTTGTTGAACAGATCACGAAGCTCAGAGAAGTGGTGGAGCACTGAGGGGCAAGTGATGAAATGATTTGTATATTAGATACACTGAAACAGTTAAAAGTGCATAAGTAGATCCAGCCAGCCTTACGCATGCTGGTGGGTGATGTGTGGCACATGTGTATATGTATATAACGTAATAAAATTGCAATAAAGCAAAAAAATGGCCGCGTATCTGCGTGATTCGCTGCAAATGTCGTCTAAAGACGATAGAAGAGGCGCTGCGTGAGATATGGACGCCATCTGGCAATACGTCGGGAAACATGAGGGCTGTGTTGCGGGCTGGTAGTCCCGGCGCAGCAGCAGGCGAAGACCGGCGGTGACCAATGCGATCGGCGGGGACGCCAGCCAGCCCGAACACGCGGTTTGGCGCGAAGCGCTGAAGCAAAAGAAACGTCCGCACTCAACGAGTACTCTCCACACACTGTTTTATTTACACGTCGCCGGGGTAAAGCAGGTATGCCAGAGCGGCGCCCCATGGCATTCGTACAGTGCAATACAGAACCGAAGCCTAAACACAACAATGAGCTCGTGCAGAGGGCACGGAGGAAGGCAAGTTTCAGCGCAGTCGCATTTTTAGCGCAGCCTAAGAAACTAGGGTCTTTAGAATTACGTATGTACGCATTTTCTATTAAAGGAACACACCACCTAATACTTACTTAGTGATGTTGTGCCTCAGATATGCGTAATGTTTACTTTTTGATAGATAATGTACACAAGTATGAACCTAGTCAGCCGTTCAAGATGGCTGGCCCTTGGGCCAGTGGTTGTACTTTGGCCGAGTGGCTGAATCGAGTGACGTGTTGACAAACAGAAAGACAGACAGAAAGACAGACCAAAATTTCTCCGTTTAAGTGTCCCAAGAAAGACTATCGTCTTTAAAAGTGACCGTGGCGCAGTGGATAGCGTGCCCGGCATCTGCAGTAGCGGACCGAGCGGTCGTGGGTTCGATGCCCGTTGACGGAACATTTTTTCTTTGCCATGTGATCGTGTATATTTTTTCAACGTCATTTCCGTGACGGAAATACATCACTGAAGTCTTGGTGGACCGTGGCATAAAACACTTTTGTGTTAAAATTCAGGAGCCTTTCCCTAAAAGGGTAAATGGTGGCGAACGAACATTGGCATGGGCGTTCTTGACGTACTGCTTTTCTTTCTTTCTTTCTTTCTTTCTTTCTTTCTTTCTTTCTTTCTTTCTTTCTTTCTTTCTTTCTTTCTTTCTTTCTTTCTTTCTTTCTTTCTTTCTTTCTTTCTTTCTCTCTTTCTTTTTTCTTTCTTACGTTATTTCTTTGTTTCTTCCTTCCTTCCTTCCTTCCTTCCTTTCTTTCATTCGTTCTTTCTTTCTTTTTTTCTTTCTATGGTTATTCCTTTCTTTACCCTTACGGAAATGTCATATATAGCACTTATATAAATTATATGTGGCCATATATGAGTATATATGTCTGCATATGTGGCTACCGCTTACCATATATGACTGATGCATATATGGAGCCAAATACAGCCATATATGGCGCGGCTGGTCCATATGAGGAGCCAAATCCAGCCATACATGGCACCGCCGCACCATATATGACATCAAGTAGATCCTTATATGGGATCCCCATATAAGGTGCTGGGATGAACAACGTATATATAGCACCAGCCACTGACCTATATGCGGATTGTCATATATGGCAATCCGTACAGAAAATTGGCCTAATTATTATCTACACCAGCAAGAGTATCAATTATAGATATTGTTTCTTGCTATGCAATCACAAAGGATAAAATATTAGGGTTTATGTACGTGACAGTGCATGGTGCACTCGTGTAAAACTTGTACTAGTTTTTCATGTACTTTAGGTTTGCAACAATAATTTGCAATTATTACGACGTCGTTAGAATATACGCGAGAACAGAAATGTTTTTACAAGGGCGCAATCCTGTGGGCACGTATAACACATGTAGGTCCCCAAACCTCGCTATTATGATTAACCAATCCGATATTATAGTTGTGGTGTATAAAAAACGCCATGCATGCAACTTCTTCTTTTGTTCACAGTAATGCATGTTTAAATAAATCGTAGTTTTTAGCTTGCACATCAGTGGACAAAATTGCTGATAATTGGAAGGTGTGATGGCTACATGCTATACACTTCATTTAAATAGATTTCTGTGAATATTGTTTATTGACATCTGCGATTACTGTCATGTCAGCTGCCATTTACCAGTGTAGTATGCGCAGGTCAATGTTTGAGGTACCATTTAATTGACCAAGAACTGAACACTCATAATGCTGAAGTTTTATAATACCAATCCTTAACGTAAGCGGCAACATTCACAAAAATATTTTTTGTGCGTCCTTTCTTGGTCGGGATCGGTAATACGTGCCCCATCAGGATTGGCGTAAATATTACCTTGCGAATGCAATTATCATGAGACGTTTTTTTGAATAAGGGACTTGCATGAAGCGTAAACCAAACTCCACATTATGTTTACAGCACTCTGTGGAAAAGACACGTATTAAATAAAACAACATGGAAGGAAATCCTTTCAACACTAACAGTGTGGAGCATATTCTTGAGAACTATATACGGATACCCTTACATATGCACGCACATGCACAATTACACTCTTGAGTGCAGCGGTTCATAGGCATACGGACACGCGCAATTCGTTCAATGGGGCGAAAGAATTTCTGCATGTGAGAGTAATATCATCAATGTTCATTTCATGCTTGTAGCGCCATTGCATTCATCATTATTATTATTATTATTATTATTATTATTATTATTATTATTATTATTATTATTATTATTATTATTATTATTATAAATGCATGAGAAGTAAGAAAAAAATCCGGCTCGAACGCCTCGTGGTAGTCAGCATACGCGAAGCAGCAGTTGCAGATTCGGCGAATGCCTCTCTCAAAGGTCATGCACGTGTCGCTCTCCGCGGCCAGCGGGGACACGTTGAGCCTTATTGTCCCGAAACGCGACTGACTAGAAAGAAGGTGGAAGGGATAGGTCTGAGGGGTGAGAAATTGGGCGAAGCGTTCTCGGCACACAGCAGCCGTTCAGCGCAGGCTACAAGAAGGCGCGTCGGTCCATTTACAGTTGCGATAAAGAAAATAGCGCGCGAAAAGAATAATTCCTATGGTATTAATATTGCGTCATTATTTGTGAAGAGTTGAAACTTATATCGCCAATAAGCTCCACAAAGCTTACCTGCAGGGAAAAGCGTGTAATTTGGTGATCTCACGGATGTTGTACCGGTGAGTCAGCATCCATCCGCGCCATTGTTGCTTCTTCGCTCACCGGAGTGGCGAGTGCGGCTCGTGTTCGTCACTTGTGATCTCTGTTGCTCTTATTTTGTGTTCAGCTACTGCTGTGATTTACACAGGATATTAACGCAGCTCCGAGGAATCTACTTCGCTGCACGTGGTGCAATTGTGGACGCACACGGAAGGGTTTGTGTGTGTGCGAATGCCGTTGGATTGACCATCGTTAACTTTTCATGCGGAAAAAATGGACACCTAAGCTTGCGTGTAGGCTTTCCCTAGCAACTTCCCTTCTGAAAAGCAGTACAAATTAACCTGCGATTACCGTGCCTTAAGGTGTGATTAAGTTTCACGGGTTTTACTGGCTCCGTGAACCACAAGCCTGTGCTAAATTTTAAGGTAAGTTTATCATTTTCATTGCCTTATTCGCACGTTGTACTATGAAATAATGCAAACTCAGAAAATGTAGCGCATTGCATGTTTTGTGACTGAGTGACTTCATAATAACTGTGGTTACGTGATTAGGCCGTCGTGTTCTAGGAATTTTGTTTTTATGAAATCACTTTTTTTCTATTTCTTCCAGACATGACTCACCCTATTTAATCGGAAACAAGCGCCACAACAAAATTATGGCTTTCGTGCTATGGTAGTTTTCGTAAAAATAAAAATAGATGTAGCAATATATTTGGATGTCCTTTGCTTTGACACTTGAGGGAACAGCAAAACTAAATTACAACTTGCGCAATTAAGAAATGAAAAACAGTTGGAAATCTGCATCCCCAGTTGTGTGTCATGAGGTTTATGTGCCTGTGTCCTAACGTGTGTGTTTTCGCCCAATTTTTGCGAGTGCAATTCTTGAAGGCGGTGTGCAGTACTCACGGATTGAAACGGCACAATGTGGGCCTAAGTCACGCACGTAATTTCGTTTCCATCATCTACAGTTCGGGTCATATATCTGCTTAATTTCAACTCGAGCGGGTACATAACAGCCAACATTATATTTACAGACCAGATTCGTCGCGACATGACGTGGTTATCTCGAGCAATTGCGCATACCAGTCGTTACACCAAAAAAATGTGATATTGCGTTTGAATCCGTTAGTACTGTATATAATTTATGCAAGTCGACAAAAATCGACTGATCTGCATTAGGGCTTGCAACTGCTCAAAATAGTGCATTAGTAGCAGTATAGAAAGCGGCCGCGGTAACGTTTTGAAACCACAATTTGTTTAGTGTGCCGTGCAAGAAATATCGCTAATAGCCTCCGTTCCAATACGTGCGCAGAGACTTATAGCCACCATTTCTAGCAGTTACACTATAATTGCTTCCTAGCCACTATACTTGTGCATCGTAAGCTTCCATATCTATTGCTTTTGATCCAAGTGCATCAATGGTGAATATGAAGTCCTCTAAATTATTCAATGCACACGCAGTCCATACGGTCAATCAAAAACAAGTCGATAATTTCGTTTGACTCACAAAAGACTCTCAACTGACACGCAAAAAAGATTTTAAATAAAAATACGGTGGACAATCTGATTATAAAACTCAACGAAAAATGTCGATAAGCATTTAATTTAAACACAATGTATCTTTTCGGGAAAAGTTGACTAACAGGGACATGTGCTGACCACTAACTTTTAATACACAGCAAAAAACATTTCTAACAATGTTTTGGGGATAACTTGAGGAGTGATGACGAAAACTTGAGCAATAATGTTTTTAGGATAATTTTGAGCAATAATATTTTGAGGATACAACCCTTGCATCAGAACACGACAGCCACGGCAGAACTTCGGGGGCATCATTAATTATCAAGCAGCAACATTTATAGCTGTACAATAATTTGTGCAGCTATTATTCATGCCGGCCACACAAGCTGAATTCATATATAGCAATCATCTATATATGGCTATATAAGGAACTATCCATATGAAGCCATATATGGCTTGCATCCATATATAGGCCTCATCCATATATGGGTATATAATGAATTGGGCATATAGGGCCATATATGGCACATATATGGGGAGCATTCATATATGGCCTGATATGCTCAATTCCTGATATACCCATATATGGGAATTTTAATATAGGTCCATATATGGCATTTTCTTATGGGTATCTCTTTCTTTCCTTCGTTCTCTCTTTCTTTCTTCCTTTCGTTCTTTCTTTCGTTCATTCTTTCCTTGCTTCTTTCTTTCCTTCTTTCTTTCTTTCGTTATTTCTTTTTTTCGTTCATTCTTCCTTCGTTCTTTCTTTCTTTAGTTCTTCCTTTCTATCCTTCTTTCGTTCGTTCTTTCGTTCTTTTTGGGCAGCGGGCTTCTCTGGCTGTTTTCGGGTGGAATCTGCCTGACGTCTTTCACGTCCTTTCCACTTTTCGTGAGCCTGTAGAACGGCCCAACGTAATGACCATCACGCGAGGATAGCAACGCAGTTTAGGAATTCAGTTTTCGGGCAGTCCGAATTTTTATGAATGGTGCCATACCTGATATCAACCTTACGCGTCACCCAGAAGATCGCTTTTAGTTGACCAACATAAAAAAATGTCACAGTTTTGCCGCAACCCCTAAGCAGTAAATTCGATAGCAACAAAGTAGAATGTCACACGAAGAACGGAGAGCAGCTCGATATTTGCAACGCACCGCTCGAGCGCAAAAGACTGACGAAAAGAACACAGGATGACCGCGAACTAACAACGGTCACAGCTCGACTCTTGCAGCGCGCTGCTCAACACAAGGAAGGACAGTCAAAAAGAACTCACAGATATACACAGGACGAGCGCGAACTAAGAATGTTTACGATTGTTACTTCTTCGTGTTTGAGCAGCGTGCTACAACCCAACGGTCTTATTTTTTGTCTTTAAACCTCCGGCACGTGAAGTGACCCTTCCGCATCTCCTGCTGCGCGGTGGCGTTCGACGCAATGTTTACTCGGCGTTCCAATCGTCAGTGGGTACCGAAATGAACCACTTTTAGGGGTGAAGCACCTTAGGGCCTAGACTTGTCCGGCCATCCACGTCCGGCCGTCACGGTACACGAAACCGAAACCAACAGTGCTCGCGCGAAAAAGAAATCTACTTGCTCTTGTTCTTCGAACGCCTTGATGATGTTAAGTGAGCACGCACTCACGCCTTGGAGAGGTATTCCTTCTTGTTGGCCGAGGCTTGTCCGTCCAGCCGCCTCCGGCCATTACGATACACGAAACCGAAACCGACACCACCATGTACAATCGGAACAGAAAACATTTGTGAAAAAAGGTTATGAAAAGGTGAACAAGCACAAAAATAAAATGGCAAAACACCGTAAAAACAGAGCATCTAAAGGTTAACAAAAGGTGAACCCAGGTGCTTCGCCCACTCACCATCCTTCACTTCGTGGAGATGCGGTGATTATTTTTTTGTGTGTGCGCGTCTCAAGGCCAGCTTCCAAAGTGAAGGAAAATGTAGGATCGTTGCTTTAAAGCGCGTCCTTCGGGCAATCTCGCTGGCAATACTACACACACTGAAGCACCTCCGAGCTCTGCGAGCCGTTAGTGTTAAATGGTGTATACAGATAGCTCGCCGTTGTCGTGCTAAACAGCCGGTGGCGCGTGGCCGAGTTGTTTAAAGCAACGCACTGGGGAGCGAGAGATCGCAGATACGAATCCCGGTGGCGCGCTTCAGAAGTTCGTAGCTTCTGCTTCATTTTTCTTTGTGGCTTTTTTTTATATATACATACATACACGTATCCGGGACGTGACGGCGACAGCAACAACCAACCGACAGTGTCCATACCATTGCTATCGCAATGATATTGCAATGAAGCACCCACAGCAAATGTTTTTTTTTTTTTGCATCGTCGGTAGAACGCATACATGTGCTTCAGTTCGCATTGAACAAGCATGGGCGCGTAGCCTAGCGTTCAAGGCAATCCGTTTCGTGCCGCGGGGACGGGCTTTCATGCGCCAGCCCCGGAAAGAAAATTTATTATGTTTTATTTATTATTTGTTTGGAGCGCGCGTGCCAGCTGTGGTTGAGGAGGGTTTTTTTTAACACAATCAGCTACACAAGTCAGTGAATACAAGCTTCGCTTGAAAAACGTTCCCATGTGGTTGATATGGCACAACAGAATTCTCCGAAATCGACCTAGCCCGAGCATTTTAGCAAATCACAGTAATCACAGTTGCAAAAGAAATTGTTACGTGGACGTGACATTGGAGAAGGCAGCAGTCGGCAGATTTTAAGATCAAACTTTTTATGTGGGTGAACCTGTGCCTGGTAAACGAGAAGCTAAACTGCAAGACTTACACGCTGTGCAGTGATCGCGGCGAGCAGAGCGCCGGCCGTCGGTAATATCCACCGCGGTAAGGCTGTCGGCATTTGTACGTGCGCCATCGAACATTCGAGCCTTATTGCTCGTGGCCGCGTTAGTTCGAGAAAAAAACTCAGCTGTTCGCGTTTGCGCGCTCCGGCCTAAAAGAAGATCCTAAAATAATGTGGAGTGGTCTCAGACATTTTAACGCGGTTTGCGCAAGGCAGCAGCTACATGCGCTATTGGCCGGTAATACAAAACATGAAAAGAAAAGGGTGTTTGTCGCAGTATTACGAAGACAGAAATTTTCACCCCATTCGGCCGTCTTCAGTTTCTGAGAATGTCATTTGGCCTCTCAAACTCAGCACAGACGTCACAGTGGTACCACGACACGGTCACACGTAGATTCCCGTTATTAAGGCCCAGGCCATGAGAAGCACCTGCAATATCTACGGCACCACGTGCTCGCTTACGCGCTGTAGCTTAGCCTGGCTGAGATCAACATTGACACATGACACTAGTCAGTGTAGCCCATTTGGGTGGGTACAATTAGGAAAACGGCGGAGCGACTGTTTACGGGCGCGTTAATGTATGCCACGTGGTCAACATTACATAATCATAAAAAATTCTTCTCAAAATATTATTGGGAATTGTATGCGAACAATTCTGAATTCCTTTTTTATCACTGTTCTTGCACGTTGCTTCAGCAACAAACAGAAAGCAGGCTTTCTAGCGCACCGTTACGTCGTTTCTATTCAGCACACGCTAAAGCGATAGGATTACAAATAACCACGGGTGCCACGACAGACCAGCAGGCCCATATCTCCCTACTTAACTTAAAAGATATGTATGGCAAACTTATATATATATATATATATTGTTAATTATACGTACATAATATATAAACATATCTCAAACAAGGCGTCATGATCATAGAACAATACGTGTCATAAACCTCGATGACACGGATTGTCATCGAGGTTTATACATAATCCCGTCCCAGCAAGCGCAGGGACGGGATTATGCAAAACAAGGAAGATACTAGATTGGCTAGACATAAAAACAAACATGTTAATGAAAATTGAAGTAAAGGTGACGTTATTGTACAACTCGAAGCGCTTTCATGCAGCAGCTTGGTGCGCTCCATGCAGAACACTTAACTATGTGATATACTTGCAAATGTCACGTCGTTAGCTTCAGCGCATGCCGCATGTACGTATGAGGCCTGATGGAACGAACATTTCGAAATGAATAAGCACTTCATGGAACATTGCAAAAAGTAAGCCTATTTTTCATTAGTGATGAGCTTAAATAGAAATTATTGGATATGTAGCTGTTTCTTTGTCCTGATGAATATTACGAAGACCCTAGTGACCTTGGTCACCTGTACGATGTGCGCACAATACACTATTAGTGTGCGAAATCTGTCGGAAGTGCAAGACAATGTGTGTGCATATCACTTAATTACTGCGGTATACAAGCATTACAAGCATATTTCTCATTGTTCTGCGAAAGTAACATGACGCTTGCTTCAAATTTAAAAGCTTCTTTGAAGAGTACGAAGTTCATATATACATTTCTATGCAATGGGTTATACCCTCCGTTCAATTAGAGCAAATTACCACAATAATTTATGGAAACGCTTGACTCAAACTTATTATTCTGAAAATTTGACTGGCTTTCTATGGTCAAAATAATCCTGTCAGTTCTACTGAGACTCCCACCTAATAGCCTGGAACATATTCTTTATTACTAGAATAATGTATTACTATGTATAGAAGAAGAATAGAGAAAAGCCGGTCAACGATGATACATATTTCGCTATGACTGCTTCCACGTCGTTTTTTTACTGCACATATATGCGTCATCCTCTAAATCAGGGGTCGGCAACCTGGGGGCCGCGGGCCGCAGGTCGCATGCGGGCCGCGAGGCAGTATTATACGGCTTCCGGTGCGACATCAACCCCCCCTCCCCCCTATCTTTTAAATACGTGGTCTTCTCTTGTCACTTCCTATCCTAAGGTCGACATGGCAGTTTTAACGTAAAACAGAACTTTCGCTTGTAACCTATGTTTTCTTGCAGCTTTGTGGCATGCATACTGGAAATAAACATGATTTCTTCTCCAGTTTTACAAATTATTGCGTATTCGTCCAAGTTTTACGCTTTGCCTGCAAAGCAACGCCCCACCCCCTCCCTTAGCTGTTCAGCTTCCCGCTATATCGGCTTTGTGCAACTTGGCCTTCCGCCTCAAAGGGTTGCCGACCCCTTCTTTTAACTACGTGATCTTATGGTGAGACAATTCAAGAAACAAGCATTTCAGTCTTTTTTATGAAAGAACTTTAGAAATACGACTAACGAAAAAGTATAATATAGTACCGGAACATATACAACGAATTGCACTTGTTCTACTGAAAACAATGTGTCCGAGAATTGGTGCACACGAAGGCCCGCATAACGGCGGTGAATGAAAAAAAAGAAAAGCCCAAAGAAACAAAGAAATCTTCATCGGGAGCATGACAGCATTTGCGGCCACACATCTCGTCTTGCAATGTTGATAGCCGCGAGGCGGTGGGTGTTACGAAAAATTGTCACTTAGTTGCCAGTCCAGCAGGTTGCTGGCCCTATCATAGATAACGCTGACATAGAAGCTTTGTATACGTAGGCTCATTCATAGTCTCATGGCAGGGGCGTTAGCTGAAATTTTTTTCGAGGGGGGGGGGGAGGCACCTCCTTGAATTGTAGTGGGGAGCCGGGCAGGCAGATGTGGTCGAGCGTCATTTTCTGCTCTGTACGTTATAGAAAAAAAAATATTCGGTAGGGGTACTCGCACGGGCCAGACGTGCCACACCCCCCCCTCCCCTCGTCCTCGACTACACCAGCGCTAAGAAACTTCCATATTTCACAGCGCAAGACGACAACACAGTAAGGAACACAAGACACACGGAGCGCTGTGTACGGAACACAGACACACGGAGCGCTGTTCCTTACTGTGTTGTGTTGTCGTTTGTTGTCGTCTGTTACTGTGTTGTCGTCTTGCGCTGTGAAATATGGAAGCTAGAAACCAACTCGCCCAACATATTACCTTGTGGAGCTAAGAAACTGGCTCCCCCCCCCCCCCCCCTGGATACGCCACTGCCGCATGGCGAGCTCTCTCTTCTCTGGTTATGTTTGATTGGTCATCACTAAATACGTTATGTGATGATGTTCATCTCTACTAAAACACCGATGTCCCGAGAGGCTGGATATGACTGCCTCAAATATATGTCAGAGCGGTAACGACAAATGAACGTAACGGTAACGACTGTCAGAACGGTAAAGACAAGGGGAACGCTTCTGCTCGTGTACTGTTCTTCCCATTCTACTGCTTCGCGCTGCACAGCTTCATATTCTCGCCTGAAAGTTGTTCACCACGCTCAAACGCGCCGCGTGGTGAACAACTTTCAGTCGAGAAAATTGTTAGCTAGACTTCTAGCCGGCACTGTTTATTCTTCCTGTTCATAGCGTTCGAAGAATTTTTATATACCGCTCTTATGTAATGGTGCGCTCTTTTTTCAGATAATTCAACAACGATTAAAACTTGTGTAGGCGATGAAGGAAATTGTACTATTTCTCATTCTCGCATCAACCTGTTTGGAAATGTTGGAATTTACTGCCGCAAACAATCAAAAAAAGCCAGAAAGACCAAAGCGGTCCTGGTACATTGTAGTCCCAGTCGGCACTGAGAATGGTAAGACACCGTATATTGCAAACAGCGGCTGACGTGCTACCGCAGAAAGGTGTCCACATAGTGGACGTTTCCAACAGTATTCTAAGTTTCTGTGATCAATAACAAGTTACCGAGCCACGGTTGCAAAGTTGGCCATTGATGCGCGTGCTGCAAAACATAATTTTTGATATGCTGACTAGCATATGCTGTCTACATGTTGAGTCCAATTTAATTTATCCGTAATTGTTACACCCAAGTACTTGAAGCCAGTCACATTATCCAGAGTTTTGTCCTAAATCCTATATTCAAAGAAAAGCGTAGGTTTCTTTTTCGTTATGTAAGTGTAGCTGGACATTATTTGTAATTAATTTCCATCACCCGTTTTCTGCACCACTAACTTAGTGATTGAAGACAGCGGTTCATTTTAAGCTGGTCGTATCTGCATGTAACTTGGCAATAAATTAGACGGTCGTCTGCAAAAAGCTCAATTTTAACAGGTGATTCGACAACTGAAGCAATGTCGTTTATATATATATAGGGTGTTTCAGCTAACTTGCCCCAAGTATACTTTTTAATTTCGCACACTCTAGAAAAAAGCTGGAAAAAAATTTAACAGGGCAGTTATCTTAGCATAGATGAAGCAACTCGAAGTTGCTTAAAAACGTTACAACGTTCCTAGTTAATATTTTTCGTTATAGTTAATATTTTAAAGGTTAGTTAAGCAGTCTTGGTTAATTACCAAGCTTATCGGATTGGCAGTTATACTAGCATGGATAAAATATTCTGACGTTTCAGAACAAGTGCTACATCTTTCGCATTGAAGATTTTTCTCTAGAGTCAATACTAAAAAGTTCATTAAGCAATCTTTGTTAATTGCTGAGCTTAGTGGAATGGAAAAAATAATCTGACGTGCTCTATATGGCTCAGAACAATGCTACGATTATTGGAGACGCGTAGCACCCATGCTTAATTTTTTAATACTTGGTGCTTTTTAGCTGGAACACCCTGTATATTGCCACGTGGTCGTGACGTCGACGAAGACAGCAGTCGGCGTTTTCAAGATGAAACTGTTTATTTTGCCGAACTTGCGGCCGGGAAACGGAAAGTTAATTTACAGCAATACACACGGTAGGCACTGATAGCGGCGAACAGAACGTCGACCGTCCATCAACTGACAAGCGGTGAAGCGCGTCGGCATTTGTACACGTGCCTTCGAATATTCCAGCGTTATCGCTGGTTGTCGCGCAAACTCTAGAATAAGCTCGAGTGTTCGCGTCTTGCGCGCAATCTTAACAAAACAATCTACAATTAACGCGAAGTTTCTCGAACAATGAGGCGCGGTTTGCGCTGAGCGTTGTTGACAGTCTTTGTGGGCGAAAAACAAATACAGCAAAAGTGATAATAGGAAACGCACTTGGCAATATCAGGAACAAGAGGGGCCCTAGCACAGATCCCTGTGGCACTCCTGACTACAGATCTAAATTGCTCGATACACAGTTTTTAAATGCGAAGCATTTCTTAGCGAATTTCTGCGTATTTGAGCGTATCTATCTATCTATCTATCTATCTATCTATCTATCTATCTATCTATCTATCTATCTATCTATCTATCTATCTATCTATCTATCTATCTATCTATCTATCTATCTATCTAGCCGCCTACGACTTTGTGCTCTCCTGGCCGTTTCGTTAATCGGACGTATACCAAAAATGGTGCGTCATAACATGGCCTTATTACGAACATAAATGACAGGTCATATAATGAAAATCATCACACGCATGTCATGAACAGCACGATTTACATTCCACGGCCTTTGGGCTCCCTGGCCGTTCCGTTAATCGGATGTATACCAAAATTGGTGCGTCATAACATGGCCTTATGACGAACATAAATGACAGGTCATATCATGAAAATCATGACACGCATGTCATGAACAGCATGATTTACATTGCACGGCCTTTGGGCTCTTGCGGCCGTTCCGTTAATTTCATATATAACAAAATTGGTACGGCGTGACAAGAGTTCATGAGGAACATAATGACAGGTCCTAACATGCAAATCATGAAGCGCATGTCATGTGCAGCATGATTTACATGACATGGTCTCGGGGCGCTCGCGGCCGTTTAAATGAAGGGATACATACGAAAACTGGTATGACGAGACATTTCGGTATGACGAACATAACTGACACGTGCTAACATGAAAATCATGATATGCATGTCATGTATGACATAATTTACATGCCACGCTCATGGCGCACTCGCGGCCGTTTCGCTAGATTGATATACACCAAAATTGGCATTGTGCGATGTGACTTTATGAAGAACATGAATAACAGGTGGTAGCACGATAACCATGATATTCATGACATGTATGTCATGATTTACATGTCACGCTCATGATGCATTCGCCTCTGTTTCGCTTGCGTGATACACACCAAAATTGGTATTGCGCGACGCCACTGCATGACGAACGTAAATGAAAGGTGGTAACATGATAATCATGATATGCATGAAATGTACGACATGATTTATATGCCATGCTCATGGCGCACTCGTGGCTGTTTCGCTAGATTGATATGCACCAAAATTGGTATTGCGCGATGTGACTGTATGAAGAACATGAATAACAGGTGGTAACATGAAAACTATGACATGCATGTCATGTATGTCATGACTTACATGCCACGCTCATGGTGCATTCGCGGCCGTTTCGATTGCTTGATATACACCAAAACTGGTATTGCGCGATGTGACTGTATGATGAACATTAGTGACAGGTGGTAACATGAAAAATCATAATATTCATGTCATGTATGACAAGATTTACATGCTGTACTCATGGTGCACTCGCGGCCATTTCGCTCCTTTGATATACACCAAAATTGGTATTGCGCGATGTGACTGTATGACGAACATAAATGAGACGCCTTAACATGCGAATCATGTTATGCATGTCATGTACGGTATGATTTACATGCCACTGTCATGGTGCGCTTCCGTCCGTTTTGCTAACGTGATATATACCAAAATTGGTATGGCTTGACACGAGTGCGTGATGAACATAAACGACAGGTCATGCATTGATATACCAGAATATGCGTTTCATTGGCATGGTGTACACTAGATTGTGCATGCATGCGTGCATGGCAAACATGCGATATATGGTGGACTAGATGCCATGGCATGAATGATTTCATTTGGCTCAAAGACAAACAAGGCGATGTATGCAGCTCTTTGCTGGCTGCTTCGCATTACATCGATTCCCACAGTGCCTGGGATCTGCCGAATTTTTTTTAACTTTAACAGCTTTTGGACGATGTGACAAGTATGCACCAATCCAATCAAGCAACTGCATACTGATTCCTAAACTGCGGAGTTTAGAAAGAAGTTTATGGTGAGATACTTTTTCAAATGCCTTTGCAAAATTGATACGTATGACATCAATTTACTGACTTGCATCCATCAAATGCCTTTGCAAAATTGATACGTATAACATCCATTTACTGACTTGCATCCGAAGAGTTCATCATTCGTTCAAAGGTGGCTGGGGCGTTACAAAGGCCAAAGGGCATGACCTTGAATTGATATAGGCCATCGGGGGTGATAAATGCCGTCTTTTCACGATCCATATCGTCCACCTCAATCTGCCAGTACCCGGAACGGAGGTCGATGGAAGAAAAATAGCGGGCACCATAGAGGCAGTCAAGGGCATCATCTATTCGTGGCAGAGGGTAGACTTCTGTTTTTGCAATTCTGTTTAGGTGGCGATAATCGACACAGAAACGCCGTGTGCCGTCCTTTTTGCGCACTAGCACGACAGGCGATGCCCAAGGACTGCAGGATGGCTCAATGATGTTCTTGGCGAGCATTTTGTCGACTTCAGCTTGGATAATTTGACGCTCAGTCGCCGACACGCGATATGGGCGCCTATGAATAGGAGGCTGGTCAGCTGTGTTGATGCGGTGGGTTACACCAGTAGCTTTTGCCAATGGACGGCCGCTGAGATCGAAAACGTCGACGTAGGACAGCAGAAGCTGGTGGAGCTCGTCAGTCTGCTGCGGCGTTAAGGTGCAAGCAATCATCGACCGTATGGCGCTGTCGGGACAAGGATTAGATTGTTGTTGGGCATGGGGATCGGACGGAGCGGTCACCGTGAGAGCAGCCACCGCGCTGTTATCTAAGGTCGAAAGTAATGCCAAGAGATGTCTTGCGGGAGCACTTGCGGTGTCAAACAGATGCACCGGACAGGCGTTGCTCGCAACTAAGCTTCATTCAGGAAAGTGTCCCTAGATATATACACAGCCGTGTGGCACGCGCAGGCACACTGCATGTACCCTACAGTCACAGTTGCAGTTGTTACAGTTGTTATGCTTATACTTGTCCGTTATGACGGAGAAAGCACGCACGCACGGAGAACGAACGAACGCACGCACAAATCGGTGTGCATGTGTGGAAGAGGTTCTTGACAGTTCTTGAACAAGGTCGTCACCACCGTGATCAGTGAGCCCCAGCAGATGGACCGGACTTGTTATTCGGATCCGTTCGTGATCGCGGCTGCGAGGGGTCTAAGTGCATTAAAGTGCGAGTACAGCTGGTGGAAATCCTGGATGCCTCGTACGATGAAATGATCTAAGATGCCTCCTTTCCTGGACGTGGCAGCGATGTCTTTTGATGCCCTGTCGACTTCCAAGCCGTCTTTCACGCAATTTCACGCAGTATGACGCAGGATTAGGCGTTGTTCGGTCTTGTTAAATCAATGTTGAAGTCACCGGTAATGATGGGAGACCTAGTTCTCTCGGCAGATTTATTTTAGAAAACATTGATCCCGGTTTTTGCGCAATCCACGTGGTCCACATTGCGCACCATGGGGACGAGTGGATGGTAGCTGAGCGTCCTCCAGGGCTGTCCTGTCTTCAGTTTCCTCACTTTCCTTGCGTCCGCCGCGGTGGTGTAGCGGTTACGGTGCTCGGCTGTTGACCCGAAGGTCGCCGGTTCGATACCGGCCACGGCGGTCGAATTTCGATGGAGACAGAATGCTAGATGCCCGTTTATTGTGTGATCTCGGTACACGTCAAAGAATACAAGGTGGTCAAAAGTTCCGGAGCCCTTTGCTACGACATCTCTCATAATCATATCGTGGTTTGGGGACATAAAACCCAACAATTAATATTATTATCCCTCTCCCTGCATGTGAATGTGTGTGTGTGTTCGCGGTTACTGTGTTTAGTCGAGACTCTGTATCACCTGTGACACATACCCGCAAACATGAACGCTGTTATGCGGGTATGTGCCACACGTGACTGAGAGAAAGGGTTTCGTGACGTACGCGACAGGTATTTTGAGTTATTCATGTCATGACCAGTGGATCGTGTTCGTCATACGCTTATCCCCTGCTATGCCAATTTTAGTATAATACAATTTAGGGAGACGACCTGGAGAGTGCCCAGACGTAGGCGGCTGGATAGATAGATAGATAGATAGATAGATAGATAGATAGATAGATAGATAGATAGATAGATAGATAGATAGATAGATAGATGGAAACGGCCAAAGCGCCTCAGGTTCGCTAATAAATGCTTCGCATTTAAAATTGTGACACGGATAACGTGGCAGGCACATAAGTCATGAAACCATTTCCCTCAGTCACGTGTGGCACATACCTGTATTCTACTGCCTGGGAAATGTGGACATGTGGCATTTGTTATTACTAGCCTACATCAACCTAGGAACGGCAAGAACAGACTTTGGAAATATTATCGCAATTGTATGTCGCAGAAAACCTCTTGGCGGCATTGGTGATGTTTTCGTGGAATCGAATATGTCCATGGACGCAAAGAACAGAAATCGCCCTTCGGACAGGATTCGTATCCAGTTATTCTTCGTGGCACTCAAGTATTCTACCACACAGCCACCACAGTGCACGTACCTGCTTCGGAAAAAGACGCCGTACAGGTGGCATGCCAGGGCAACATCAGTCGTTCTTTCAGTGTTAGAAATGCGCTTATGACAATTAAATAAACATTACATATGTACTCCGACACTCAACAAGCTATGGTAATGCGTTGCTTGACCCTGGAGGAATTCGAAAATGACTGCTACTAAGAATACTCACACCATCACATTATAGCGTGCACATCCTTGGGACTATCCTGGCGTCTGTGCTGTAACGCGAATGCCCAGGTCACGTCGGAGTGCAAGATACCTTTCAGGTGCCAGTTTAGTCGAAGTCCCTGCATTGCCGTCGATATCGACGCAACTACTGCATTTAAACTGAGACGTGCTTGACTCAAAGAAAAAAAACGGAACATATGTGGGTAGTCACTGACTGCTTCACACGATATGGATTCTTACAAGGCGTTGGAAACACCAGAATTAGTTTAGTTCATGTGTGTATATACATTTTACATTGATAAATATATATTTCACCGATCACCTTCATGTAATCATTCAAATTGTTGAGAAACACGCTGCCAAAAAAAAACGTTTGCGACATTCACAGATTACGAAAACACATTCGAATTAGTATCGACACCAGCAGTTATGAAGGCAAGAGGTCGGCATAGAGCACTTAACACACGCGAATGCAAGAGGCAACATCTACAGAAATTCCAGACACCCTGCTCCTCCTCAACAAAAGCAGTCGACTTAGACTAATGCCTAGGGACTCTGTGAGCTTTCAGGGAATTCCTAATTGTGGCCGTTAGTACTTTTGTAACAATTTGTACCAAACATCAAGTAATTATTCAATACGATGCTATCGTTATAAATCACCCCAGTTTTTTTTGTTACTAGATGCAGGAAAAGCTTTTTTACTGGAGATTGTAGGTGCTTCCTCGAACCCGTACTGCAGAAAGAGATACATACGGCCCTTGTCTTGATATATATTATTGTCAGCGTTGGCATGCTAGAAATAGTGGCGTTAATGCGACCGAGCTGCCTTTTAGGTCAGGCTGCTGTGCTAAGTGACCAAGACTTAATCCCTAAGGTGTATAATTGTATAAAAAATTCCAGCGAGTTATTCATCAGTGCAATCGCATCCACTAGCAAAATGAGAAAAGTCCTCGAACACTCGTAAAAGTTTTCATTTCTACACCACATGACATTGGTGTACCTGATATTTTTTCATTGGTACTGTATTTTCATGGTGAACAAAAGTATGCACTACTTCCAAAAGACCACCTTTCAAGACACTGCTTCATCTTAATTCGTTCGTAGCATCATCTTCCGATATTTCGTTGTAAATGAGCGACATGAAGATATAAATATTGCTTCTTTTCTTAGATATATGCGCTCATAGACGCATGTGCGTAGTATGAACTGCAAAAATATACTGACCGCGTTATGTTCACAAACGCTTACATATTCCTTAGGGATAGTGCCGTGACATCGTTTTTTGTGTGTGTGGCTGCATCAAATCAAATGCGTTGATGTCATCTCGTCGCAGGTAAATGCATGTATCACGGCCTGACCCTAGCTGCGAACAGCTTCAGTCTTTTTGAGAAACCATGTGAAGCAATCGCATGTAATAATAATGGCACGGAAGTTTCTATAAAAGGGTGAGTACTGCGAATACCGTATATCTGTACAATTACGTCTGTTAATATAACATAAATAATTGAAATCCTGGTACAGGCTCCCTTCTGTTATTGCGATAGCAATAATATCAACACTCTTGGAAGGTTTTGGCCGTCGCCGTCATGTTCTTCATACACACACACGCATATATATATATATATATATATATATATATATATATATATATATATATATATATATATATATATATATATATATATATATATTGACACGACGTCAGGCACGCGGTACGGTTGTGGTATTTACAACACAGGCGTGTGCAAGCCAAAGAACGAACGCCCGGCGAGACAATAGATGACTATGACTAGGATGATTTGTATGCACAGGTGAAGACAATAAACTACACAGTCAGGCTTGACGGTTGCTGCTAAAGTGCATGCATTGGTGTCGGTCCGTTGGTTTTCTCTACACTGTGGTCAGGAACTTATTGTCCGATATTTTCACTGAAACATCAAGGAAGTTAGTGGTATATGCCGAATATTCATGAGAGAAAGAAATATTCTCGTGGGCGTTGTTGAAAGCACTGATGAAATCTATGAGTTTCTTTTCTCCATGGCACCAAATGAGAAAGATGTCATTGATGAACTTACGATAAAAAATCACACCATCTCCCGCTAAAGGGGACCATGAGGTGATGGGAAGCAGCGTTTCGGCATGTAGAGCCCGCGTTTCAGAGGGGTAGGGGAAAGGAGGAAAGAGGAGAGGGGAATCGGAGAGGGGGGTAGTAGAGGGGGTAGGGGAGAGGTGAAGTGGTGAGGGGCGAGTAGATGTGGAGGGGAGAGGGGAGGTGGAGAGGGAGGGGGAGGGAGAGAAGGGGTGTGTGTGAAAAGGAGGTGTGTGGAGAGGGTATGCGCATGCGCACTAAGGGTGGTCACGCCGCACACCACCACCGGATTGAACTCCACTATAAGATGCTTCACATCTAAAAAGAATTGGGCATATCCTACGCATTGTGGGAATCGGTTTCCTGCGAAGCAGTCAGCGAGTACTTCTATGCTGTTCGAAGTTGGAGCTGCGGCAACTTCTCGGCCCGTGGCAAGACAGCGTTTGTGCGATGCGCAACACAAAAGCGCTGTTGGTGTTGTGAGGTACGCTCGACTTAACCAAAGTTTGTGAAAGACTGTTTTGTGTATATATGTGTGTTTGTGACTGTACGGAATATTTGTGTGTATATGCGATCACTGTATATACCATAGTCCTCACCCGACACCTGGAGTAGTAAGCCAGGCAACAAACCAGGCTAACGTCTTCGGGATTTTCATTAAAAATTTTTATCTCTCTCTATGTTGTATATATGACATTGAGCCAAGTGTTACGAGGTAGATCGACGGGTTTTTGTAAGCGTAGTAGATACGTGCACTTCGCGGGCTTACCAGGCACGTTGACAATAATGTCGTTTAAAGGGTAACTTATGGTGCGACGTAACGTCAGCGCTCACGTTAGAGCACATACGTCAGTATTATCGAAACTAAGTGCACATTATGGTGCAATCATGTGAATATCACATGTAACTTTCCTTAATGTAATCAACCGGGGTCGAGAAATGCTTCAATATAGCTTGCTGAATCATTGGAATACAAATTTAGTGTTCATTAGACTGCTATAAAAGCGGAGCCAACACTGAAACCACAGACGTTAATCTGGTACGGCGCCTGTATCATAGGAGTACAGCCGCGGCCACGTCTGTGTAGAGCGCGCGAGCAGCCGGTTTTCGATCTGCGGGTCGACACGTTGAGACAGTTTCGGGCTCTGACGTGGTGTGTCAGGAGCATGTGCGGTCTAGTAGTCAGGCTGACCACGTCAGAGCCCGAACTGCCTCAAGGTGTCGGCCCGCAGAGTAAAAACCTGGCTTCTCGCGCGCTCTACACAGACGTCGCCGCGGCTGTACATATGTGGTGTTTATCGCTTTCTTGTAAAATTAGATAGCCAGCATCACAAACACAATGAACGTTGCACCGACATTACGCCTGCATAGGTTGTTTTTCCAAACCAGTTTATAGACCTGGCGTGGCTCTGTGGTAGAATACCTGAGTGCCACGCAGATTGCCTGGGTTCGATTGCTGCTGGGATCCTAATTCTTATTCTTTCCATTCATCGAGTCAACGCTGCCGATGTAGATTTTTCTTTACGCTCTCTCATTTAAATTATCAATGTCTGTTTTCGCCGCTCCTGGGTAGATACAAACTGTCAATCACCTGTGGCGCATACCCGTACACCGTGGCCCGTGGTAAACGGGTATGTGCACACGTGTCTAGTGGAAAGGGTTTGACGACGTACGCGACAGTATTTGCATGTTATTCATGTCATGACCAGGCAATCATACTCGTCAAACGCTCTTACCCTCCCATGCAAATTTTGGTCTACACCAAGTTAAGGATGCGATCATGAGAGCACCCAGACGTAGGCGGCTAGATAGATAGATAGATAGATACGTAGATAGAAACGCTCAAAGTGCCAGAGGTTCGCTAAGAAATGCTTCGCATTTAAAAAAAAAAACGACGTGACCAGCGCATTTCCGTGCAGCGAAGGTGCTGCTATCAGCCGCGGTTTCAGCGAACAAAATTAGCTGCGGCCGCGACTCGCCGGCTCCGTTGCAGCTGTAGGCCGATAAATTGGCGGTGGTTTCTTGGCCCGCGTCAGCCAGTTGGCGCGCGTGACGGTGCAAGTTGTAGCGAGCGCGGGCCAAGAGACCACCGATAACCCATCGGCCTACCGCTGCAACGGAGCCTGCGAGTTGCGATCGCAACTGATTTCGTTCGCTGATTTCGTGCCGTAGAGCTTGCTTTCACACCGTGCCATAATACCGGTGTCGCACGGACACTTTTCATCGCGATCGGGGCCAATACGGATCGAATTTGGCGTGGAGGTTAGCCAAATCCCGTATAAAATTGACCATGCAGAAGCACCTCAGATTTTGTCGTTATGAAGCCTGCTATCAAATGTGCTCGTGTCAGCCTGTCGGCGGGGTCCATGCTTCGCCCAGTGTTTTCCCTATCCGCGCGAGAAAAAAAAAGAAAGGAAGGATGACTTCAAGAAGCACGTAACTGCTCTGCACGGCAAAAGAAACAAAGAAACGAAAGCGACATCAGGAAACAAACTGCAACAAAAAGCAACGTGGCTCCGCCCCAATCCCTTAGTGCACCTCCGGAAAAGGCGACCCAAGGAGAACAGGACTGGCATGGCATGATGTGAATGGGATAAATTTACTTTCACGTACGCCATGAAATCCTTTTTATCAGTCACGTGTGGCACATACCCGCATCCTGCGCCACAGCTGATGCAGAGCTTATATCAACCAAGACTTTAGAAAACGTACGGTGTGAAGAAGCGCGCGTAAGAGACAATGTGGCTCCGCGGTCGGCGGTGTTGTCGGTTGGTTAAATATGTCGATGGAAGCAAACAATAAAAATCACTGCCCGGCTCCGAATCAAACCAGCGTACTCTACATGGCAGTCAAGTATTCTACCACTAAACCACGGCAGTGGTTTAAACTGTTTCGGAAAAAGAGTCTATACAAGTGTCTAGTCAACACAACGCCAATTGAGGTTGCAGTGTCGGCTATGCGCTTTTAAAACAATGAAATAAACATTACATAATAATGGCTTCTCAAGCTGTAAGCAAACTTATCGTGAGTACGCATACGACCCCCATGTATGAATATGATACGCATATCATCGCCCCGTCTATAGCGTGCACTTCGTGACGACGAAAGGTGCGTCTCTGCTCTAATGTTATTCCGACGTTAGGTCGGACCATGGGCTACCCTTTACAACCATGTGCGCTTGGAATGTCGGGTAAGTGACGCAGAATAATTCAATTTACACGATGACAGCCAAATCATCTTGGAACGCTTGGCTCAGAGCGAAAAATCGGCATAAGCTGCTATAATTCGACTTTTTCGCAAGACACCGAGTCACACAATGAGTAGGATTAGCCAGATATTTTTTTTACAGTGGGGGATTTCTCTATAGCGAACGATATAGTTATATCTTTGACAACGGATTCGTCGGAAACAAAACAAATTGCCGCGTCTTAGTTGCGCGTCACAATTTTTACAGAGGTGAAATGCACACGTAGCATTAAATATATGCAGCAAATCTTTCAATAGCCCAGTAACTTAACTCTACTCATAGGTATATCTTTTGCAACGTCATGTATACCAAATAAACGCATGCCTTTGAGGCAAATAATAAGGACGTGACGCCGCGTGCCACCCGACTGAATTGACACACATGCCTGCGACATGTCCTTTTTCTGGAATCGGCATATTATGTGTGCTGTAGATTATGCGATTTTACCATTGTAGAGTCACTGCGGCCTAAAATGCGATTCCACGCGATGCTGTAAAGTCATGCCCTTGAAATCCCGGGAAAGGGAGTGCGACCGCGGACGCAGAAGCAGTGACACCAGCAACATTCACTTTGTGCTCTTCAGTCCTAAGCATAGTCCTATGTTCATTCCACATCATTATCCATCTCGATGCATTGCAGTTCTCTTACTTTGGCCGATGGCTGTCACTCTTACGGATCCGCGAAAGGGCAGCTGCGAAAGCTGTCACTTGGAATAACTTGTAGGAACAGTGATGTCACCCGCGGCTCCACCTTATCTTACGTCGGAGCGTCATAAATTGGAGCGTTATTCACCGCTCCATCTTATCTTACGAAGAGGGATATGTAGATTTAATTTTCAGACAATTAGCTAAAACATCAGCAGTATTCAGAATATAATTGGAAGTCATATAGAAAGTGAACCGCATGGCGAACGCCTTATCACAGTAAAAATGCCAACTAGTTGCCGAGGGAAGCGAAAAAGGTTTGCAGAAGCGACAATGCAAAAACAACTAGCGCAGGATATTGGAGATTAAAATTGTACAAGTTAAAGCACCAAAGACCAATATTAATGATCAGTGTTGAAAAATGAGAAAATTTCAGCGAAATGGTAAACAAGTGAAAAAAATTTTCGCATCTTAAACGTCAGCGTCTAAGGAATTAAAAGCAAATATTGCGGACTCCTCGTGACTGCGCAGCCAGGTTATGAACTATAGAGTGGAAGTTGTGTGTGATGTCTCCGTCGGTGCGTGTGGGTTACCTACTGCGCATGCGTGGCTTGTCCAGGTGGTGTGGTATCTGGTTGCTAGACGACGCGATGCTTGCTTCAGCTTTCTTTGTCTACTTTTTGTAGCGTTAGCTACACTGGCCTAGCCGGGCCAGTTTCGTGTGGATCCTCAATAGCCGTGCTGCACATGCGCGAGGATCAGTGATGTCACGCACCAGAGCTGGCATCTCCCGTGCACTCCGCCGCCGCCAATCTGCGCTTTCCAGAGGAGTGACGTCGTAGCCTTGGCAAACGTGTTGGTGCCGGTGCGCGCGCAGCTATTCGCCTTCGCTGTGCAGTCGCCGTCTGACACCGCGCTGGAGCCGCTTGATAGCCCCTCTGACTGGCGTTTGCCAGTGTGGTTTAGCCATGGAGAAGGAGAGCACAAATGCTGCTCAACGGCGCAGAAGAGCGGAGAAGCTTAACTAATCTGATTTCGAAGTAGTTGCCTGGCAAAGAAACATGTGCCACATATTACGTATACCGTGTGTGTGTCATTGGAGCAGCAGTAAGCATGATAATGATGCTAATCCTAGACAATCAGGAAAGCTAAGAATAATCAACTGAACCTTTGCTAACGCTACGTTATACTGGCATAGCCGAGCTAAGCCACTGCAACATCTTTTTCTCTCTATTTCGTTGATGTTCTCTCTGTGTGCCTTTTTCTTTCTGCATTTCATTCTATTTCTCTCTTTCTCATTCTTTCTCCTTCTCCTAACCATAACATCTCACCCCTCACGCTCACTTTACTTTCCCACCCTCTTGCTACACTGTACTTTAAAAGGGTAGGGGTTGCCGTGCTAGCGTGCCTAGATAGCCGGGTGGTTAGGACGCTTGCATTCGGATCGAGGGTATGCTGGTAGCATCCCGCATCGTGAAGAATTCTTTTTCGGCAAGAATTTCTCTTTCTTTATATCTTTCTTGCCGCCTGTCTGTTTGTTTCTCTCGTTCTTTCCTTCTCTCTTTCTCTTTCTGTACTCGTTGTCAGCGACCCGCACAGTGGCACATACCCGTTAAGATGATAGTTTTCTGCGATCGACTCGCAAAGAAGAATTTGCTAAATGGCTTCACTATTAAAAAGTCACAGTTCCGCCGCAACGGCGAAGCAATGAATGCGATAGCAACAAATTGCAATCTACCGCGGAGAATGGAAAGCAAGTCGAAATTGCCAGCGCGTCGCTCGAGCCCAAAGGACGCACGAAAAGAACGCACACAGGACGAGCGCGAACTATCATGCGTCACAGCTCGATACTTGAAGTGCACTGCTAAAACATAAAGCAGGACGCACGAAACGAACGAACAGGTACACACAGGACGAGCGCGAACTAAATGTCGCAGTTGTTACTTATTTCTGTTTGAACAGCGCGCTCCCTTCGCAAACGCGGCCGCTGTAGCGAGCGAAAGTCCTTCGCTGCGCTCCTCGCGCCACCTCGCTGGCAATGAAGAAACGCTTATAAGCGCCTTCAGTCTCTGAGTCCAGCCAGCGGTAAAGGGTGTGCATATAACGCTCGCCGTTAGCTCCCTTGAGGATCGGCGTTTCGTGGCGTAGTGGCTAGCACCACGGGCTGCGGAGCGAGAGGTCCCTGGTTCGATTCCGTGCTTCGGAAGCACTTTTCTAAATTATTTTCCTGCGGGACTTTCATATATATATATATATATATATATATATATATATATATATATATATATATATACGTATACATATACGGTGAATGACGGCGACGGGGACGGACAAAATCAGCCGAGACTGTCCATATAATTGCTATCGCAATAAAAACATATAGTTTAACGTCTATGCCACTGACGCAGCTGTTGCATCATGGAGGAAGTCGACGGTGTAAGGCGTCGGGTTCGGCGGGTCTCGTTACAGTAGCTGGCTCCCGCCGTCCGTCCCCATAGCCGATTATTCCCAGTGAGGAGGCGCGTTCTTTCAAGAAGGAACGTAGATTTATTTACATGATTAAGGGTTTGACGTGAAAAGAGAGAGCAGTAACATCAAAAGTCTTCGGCTTTTATAGCCCCGAGAACGTCACTGCAGAAGCACAGTCAAACCGGTGTCAGCGTCTCCCGCCAATCCGGTGACCTGTCGTCTTGGCGTCCGGCCTCCCGAAAGGAGGCAAATAGTCACACAATACACTCGCCACGCCCCGAAGACTCGTAGGTGAGAAGGTCGGCGAGGAGTTTCAGTCCAAAGGGGAAAGGGCCGATGACCTCCGCTTCCACTGCCAGTAATGCTTGGAAGAAGCGTTGAATGATGGCTGCCTCGGGTGAAGGCCCCACCTGGGTTGATGGGAGCGTCTTCAACGGCGCACTCCCACGCTGACCAAAACGCATGATAAAGCGGGTGTGTCGAATTTCGGAAGACACGCAGACCGCTCCCTCCGGCACGGGTTAATTTTCCTTGCTGCGGTAGGGTAGAAGGCAGAAGTGGCTGGCTGAGAATCCCTTCCGCGGTGCTATCTCACGCAGAGAACAACGAGCCAAAAAGGGGTCTCCGAATTCCGACGTCCTTTTTCTGGGAAATCCATCTACGGCGACATGTCCGCTCGCCCGGCAAAAGCTCCTCCAGGAAGAATCTGCGTTCCCGCCTCCGTCTAAGCGCCGATACGGGGGGGGAAGACAGCATTCTGGCAGACAGCTGCACGCCCAATGGCGTCTGTCTCGATGAATTTTAAGGCCAAACGTAACAACGGGCGACCACCAGAGCTCTGTTGCAGTAGGAGGGGTCATGGGACGTGTCTGGCAAGCCAAGTAGTCCTGATGACATTTGTCATGTCTGGCGAGTGCTCGGCTTTGAGGTTTACAACTGGCTGTCTCGTAGCAGCTTCTACATATCTGCATTCGCTTCCGAAATCGGCATGTGCCAGAATTTAAGAACTTGTATTTGAAGGGCACCACTACCGCTGGTTCACGCCAACTGCCGCGTTGGCATTGTGGTCACAGATATGGCGTCAATAGCTTCCACGACTGCACTTGCCGTAGTGCTACGCTTTGGAGACAGCTGGCGATGCCGAAGCGTACAGGTGGTACGAGCAGAGGACTTCCTGTAGCCAAGTGGTACGCCTGTTGATAACAATCAGTTCTAAGCTCTTTTTTGCCTGGACCTGCGACAAAACGATATGCATCTAAAACCTTTGTTCTCAGTGTTCTGTTGGTGATTAAAGGAGCGCCGCAATTTTCTGGTTAATATACGCGCTAGTGGAATGCAATTAGTGGTTTCCTAGTCTCGAAGGCTACAGTGGCAATGAAATCAAGGAAGAGTGAAGTTGAGTCCAGGATGTTGGAGTTCAGTGACAGAGACGCAATGGTGACTGACGGTGGTGCATGTTCATCTGGCATTTGCGCAGCCTTTGCGCGTTTCCTGTAAACCTGATATTGCGAAAAGATGCAATCTTACTGTCGTATTATACTTCTAGCAGTTCAATTCACAATGCGCAAAAAGAAATTGCAGCACACATATTAGGCCAAGCGGGTAAGTATTCCCAGAAATGACGTTTTGAAAGACTTTCTACTACAATCTGCTATTTGAAAACTTCCTAGAAGTTTGCGTGCCGCAACTGTGCTCCTTATTCGATTTGGCATTTCATATAATTTGCACAATTGTAACATGTGATGTAGAAACTAAGGAAGACAACTTACTTCCGAAATACCTGGTTTTTCACGCAGGTGCCCGCCTCCCAAGAATGCTCTTTCGAGCGCAGATAAAAGGAGCTGGCCTAACTGCTGCCCACAATGGTCTAAAGAAACAAAGTGAAACTCGGCGCCTCACTACGCCACAACCGACATGGCTTTTTATTGTACAAGGATTTGCATAGGTCGACGACGCAAGCTTCATCGAGGCCACATATGAGGAACTAAATATCCATAATGTGCACAGAAAAAAACTGTCAAATGATGCAAGCCGACAGTTTTATAATGTAATTGGGTAACTCTTAAATAACGAGAGTGAATATTCTGCAACAAAATAAAGCAATTTTAATACAAGGTCTGCCGGTACTACGGGGCTTTATGATGTGCATAAAATAGATTCGGTACATTAGTGGCACTTGGTTGTGAGGGCGAAGAACCGTCGTCGTTGTCGAGCCATCAGATTTTATTTGTACGTGTGTGTATGTGTGCTCTTTGAAGATGACAGTGAAGAAGGCGGAAGTCAGGTTGCCACAGACTAAACTTTCTTAGGTGATCTTGTACTATGAAATCAATAACACTCACTGTACAGGACGGAGTCACACTTGACTAGGACCGGTGGTGCGCGTGGCTGTGGACGCTATTGTTGTCCGGAGCTGCTACCTCACGTTAGCTATAAGCTTCCGTCGTGCTTGAATATAGCCCAACAACCTAGCATGTAGCACGATTTTGTTAGGTGTTATTACAGCGTCGGGCTACATATTTCTACAAAAAACGGCAGCTGTAGCGGCCGGTTGCGACACTCTACACAAGTATGATCTCGTCTGTACAAGGACGTCACGCTCAACAACAACGGATAGCGGCGGCCAGGGTCGTCGATCGTCGATAACCTGATCGTTGGTGAAACAAGTCAGCTTCTACACGTGCACGAATGAAGATCCCATCGTTATCGCTGAAGCCCGCGTAAGTTCTAGAGGCTAGTCGACTAGCGCACAGCCTTATCACAGCAGTCTAAAACAAACGCAAACTTCGGAGACATTCTGCCTTGGATTGCGCCAAGCTGTGGTTACAAGTGTAAAAACCTGCTCACATGAAAATACTGAAACATGCACGCGTCGTAATGCCCCTGTCTCCACCTCTGAAGAAAACAGTCTCGATGCTGCTAAGGAAACACGAAAGCGAAAACAGTGCATGCAGTTCCGCCCAACGAAGAAGGCGCGTCACATAACGCACGTGAATTGTCGAAAAGTTCACTAGCCCTATCACAGTCATTTAGTCCGCGGCACATAGAGACTTGAGGTCGCGCTGTGGCAACGGCGGAGTATCGAGCAGGGCCCAGAGTATCGTAAAGTTTTTCTCAAAGTCCACGTCGGCATAGCAGCATTCAGACCCACACAGCCACCGGCTTTGTATTCCATAAAGCTTCATCGAAGATTGTAGTGACGGTTCTGGGTAACTAGAATCTCACCTACCGGCATACGTAGGTGAGATTCTAGTTACCGACAATATCTTCGAGGCGCTGCAGTTACGTGGCGATGTCGAGATTTTCTTCGTCGGGGACGTTCTGTAGCATGGAGTCAACAGCCGCTGTGGAATTCCTTCCGTAATATAGCCTCAGACGCGTTATCCGGGTCATTTCCTGCACAGCCAATTGTAATCATCCTTTAGATATGGGTGCATAACCTTCCACGTCTTGCGCTCGGCGTCAACGCACAAGGCTAACAGGTCGGCTACTGAATTTACTCCTTCCGTAGACCATTCAGACGCGAGTGGTACAGAGTTGTGCCCTGGTGAGTAGTCTGGCTGTACTGTAGAATCGCTCGAGCAAGCGCCGTTGTAAACGCCGTTCCTTTGTCTATGAAGAACACATCTGGCTCCCATACAATAGTACAATATTCTTGATAAAGAACATCGTCCTTTCGGTCACACTGCCTTTCAGTAGGGCACAAGAATGGCGTTGTTCATAAGGTGTTTCGCCAACCGGCATACCGTCTTTCGTATCGGCCTGGCTACGACACTCCATTTATTGTCAAATGCTGATGTCGCGAGTAGCCTCATATAAATCAGTCCATATTTGTTCTTATGGACGGCACTCAGATTCTACGGCCTGTTGCTCTTCCGCGGGCATTATTTTTGGTGTCTTCGCTGTTGGTTGATGGTAAAGTTGGCATGTCTTGACAAAATGACAGACCTAGGAGGTCAGGAGCGGCCACGAACACTTCTCTTGTATCCTTGCAAACGTACGCGAGAGCCCGAAATGGCTAGCGGTACGATCACCATGCAGCGCTTTGTATAACTCTAGTCACAACGCTGAAGGCATAAAGAGAAGACAGGTGATGTGTGCTGGCAAAGCGTTCTTTGCCATGGGCACCGTCGTGCCAGAAAAACTACGAATGTCCTTGGCGAATCACCTTCAGAACAACATCGGTATTCCGCCTCCGGGTATTCCACAAGGCTTCCCAGTTCGGCATATGCTCACTGCCAGGCCACAAAGTCCTCGCCACCTTATATATCCCTGAAAACGTCATCACTGAGGCCGTCTTGTGGAGGGGGTTCTATTGGAGCGCGGGACAAGCAGCCCTCACTGGAGTGCTTTCGTCCGGACTTGTACATAGCAGAGACGTCAAGTTCCTGTAGTCTGGAACTCTGTCGTGCAAGGCGATATGAAGACTTTTCTCATGTTTGCCAGCCAACTCAAAAAGTGCTGGTCCATGACTTTGCCCGCTTTGAAGGGTCTGCCGTATAGGTGGCGTGAAAAACTGTTTTCCCAAGTAATCGCAAGGCACTCTTTTTCAGTCGTTGAATAATTAGCTTCCCCCTTCGACAACGACAGGCAAGCGCGACAGATGACCCTTCTTCGTCAGTCGTCCGTAAGAGCAGAGTCTTGATACACATACTGCTTCCGTCGCTGTGAAATTCCGTGTCGATATCTTCGTTGAAGTGTGCTAGAATCGACAGCGACTGCGAACACCGATTGCGTTCTTGAAATGCTTATTCCTTACGGTGTTTCTCACTTGAACTCAACGTCGGATTTAGCAGGAATAGGTAGGGGCCCGGCAATGCTCGGAAATTCCTCGACAAACCACCTTCAAAACGCGCACAGACTGAGAAATACGCGTGAAACCTTCTTGTCGGCGGTCTGCTGAAAGTTCATGACGGCAGTAGTATTGTGTGGGTGGGGTGAAATACAGACTTTGCTGATGACGTGCCCAGAAAGAGTAGCTCTACGCTTAACGGCTCTTTTCGGCTTAAAGTGTCAGCCGAGATGACCCGATTACGTGACCTATCTTTCCAAGGCACCGGTGGTGTTGCTCGAAACTTGAACTGAACACAACGACATGATTCAAGAAGACAAGGGTAGTTTTCCACTTCCAGCCAGCCTGCACCGTGTCTATGACGCGTTGGAAAGTCGTTGGTTCGCTGCAAAGACCGAAAGGCATGACCTTGAACTTGTACAGGCCGTCTGGTGTTATTAAGACACGCTTCTTTCACTCTGTTCATCGCCTTCAGTTTGGCGGTAGCAGCTCTTGGAGTCCATCGACCACAAATATCTTGTGTTACAGAGTTCATTGAATGTGTCATGAATCTGTGTGACAGAGTATATATGCTTACATGTGATTTTGCTCAGTCGACGACAGTTAACACAAGAACGCGGGTTCTGTCCTTTTTCTTCACTAAAACTACTGGACACGCGAAGAGACTCTTGGGTGGCCGGATGATATCGTAGCACAATATTTTGTTGACTTGGTGCTTTATAGCATCTCACGTTTGTGTTAAAACTCGGTACAGGCTGAGGTAACTGGTCTGGCGCGTTCTTTGGTTATTATTCAGTGTGAAGCGATTGATGTTTACGGATCTTGAAGACCACAAAAAAAATTGCAGTGGTTGAATGGAGTTAAACCAAATTTGTCGAACGATCATCCTGTTTCCGTTGCCTTGGGAAAGGTCGAGACCATTCGTTTGTAGAGATTTAACTAATGGCATGTCGTTTCTTAGGCAAGGATGATGAGCAGTCTACGCGCTTCGACTAGTCATCCCGACAAGAAAGCCAGTGTGTTGCACCGCGTGACTACACACAGGTGCTGCTTGGCACCGTCGGTGCTCTCGGCATCGTAGCGAGTGCTTGACGCTCTAAAAGTGTTAAAGCTGAAATTTGGGCTAGTTGGTCTTGACTTAAATTCCTTCTCTGTCCTTGTTTTGTTCCGCTGTATTATGTATTTAACTCTAAAAGTGTCCCGCGATGGCAACACCACAGGCTGACCTTGAGCCAGTAAACGCTTTCGCGCACGCGACGCATGTGCCTTTGACTGAAGCTCTTTCTCAATTTGGAGCTTCAGGAGTAGAGCTATCGCTCTAAAAAAATCACAGCATATCCACGGAGTGAATGACGATGAGTGGGCGAAGCTGCGGAGGTTCATCGGTAAACCGTGAATCTTCCGTGAATTCTGCCCAGTACATCATCACCGACGTGAGATCGGGCGCGTTTATACTAAAGGTTCGATGAGTTATGACGACTTGCAGCTCACTTTAATTTTACATGTACGCTGTGAATTTTCATTGTTTAGAAAACCATTGCTTTAGAAAACATCTGGCGTCTTTCGTTAAGCAGCTGGCGTCTTTTCGTTTTGCTTTAGAAACATCTAGCGTTCTTTCGTTTGGTTTTAGAAAACATCTGGCGTCTTTCGTTGGTTTATTTCATCAATCAACGGCGTTTTGAACAAAAGTTTTATTGTTTAATCACGCACAGGAGAAATCTCACCAGGCACTACCTTGGAGGTAAACAATGGCTGCTAATGGGAATGAGAGACAGAAGGAGTCGGCTTTTAGCCAACACTTACACTTCTACTTCTACTAACGTTTCCTACTGGAACATGCCAATGGCTGCTAATGGGGAATGAGAGACAGAAGAATGCGGCTTTTAGTTAACGCGCACGCTGGGAATTTTTTATTGTTCAACAACGCACAGGAAAAATCTCCTACCGGCACCACCTTGGAGGTCAAGATCTGGTACTAGCGTTACGACTGGTTACGCACTACTACGAGGGACAAACGGGTGCCTCCTTAAGGAGCTTCGCCCCTAAAACAGTTGTTGCATCACTGGACGGCACCCCTGAGCTGTTCTTGTTTACACCTATGAAAACTCGGATAAATATCGGAGGCAGGCGCAGGGAGTCGTAGTGTTGTTGCTGGTTCAAAGGAATTCGATAGCAAAAGTGCGCTGCTCCCTGGGGAGAATTCTTATAGGATACAATTTTCTAGCCTTGTTATGGTGCCTGTATTCCTGGATGAAGGGAGTCACAATTACCCGTTGCTTTTCCGCTGCAAAGTTACAAAAATCTGAAGGCGACGCTGGTTGCACGGTCAAGCAGCATGTTCTGGTCGCTCTCAACGATGCCTTCTATCACATGGGTGCTCATTCCCAACTAACAATGGGGCACTTGTTCGCGGCAATATTAAGGGCGTAGTGAGTAAGCATCATTCCGGTGATAGTGCTTGGTCCGTGGATAGCCTTATCGGCGTTCACCTTAAGTCGATTAGAGAGTCATTTCGCCTCAAGGATTGCTGCCGCCGGGTACCTACAGGTAAACTAGATACAAGCACACTTCTGGCCTGGTGCTTGGCAGAAAGTACATAGTCGCTTGGGAGGGCACCCACCCTGTGGGAAATTGGTGGCTTGTGACCGCCAGACCTAAAAGTAAGGTCATCCTCTTTTTTTTGTTTGTGTAGGCTAATCACTTTGCGGTCGCTGTGGTACAGGGTGGTTAAATTAGAATTAGCATAAATTAAATTTAGAATTTAAATATAGAATGCTTCAATTTAAAAATAGCGCCCTTAAAATTTGCCAACTGAGCAGCGTGATACTTGCACCTTTAGCAGCGTTCTAAGCTTCACGGCGCTCCATGTTGTTTCGGCGGGCTTGTCGCTGGGCTTCTTGGGTGACAATGGCTGGGTTTTTTCCTACGACGCTATTGAGCAAGACGATTTCATTTCTTTCGTCGAGCATCGCATGCACGCTGCTCTTCTGGTGTCGTTAATTTTCGTAGTCTAACCGTGGCAGCCTTCGAATGAACTGAATGAGTTCCTGGCCCCCGCGTGGCGCGTGCAACGCGCCGTTTGCCTTTAATTTTAATCTGGCGTGTCTGCTATCAGAGGAGCACGCGAGCGTATATCGTGAGTAGTGGGACTAGCCCACTTTATGTGGCACATACACGCATAGGAGTTTTGTGTTGACGCCAGGAAATTTTCACACCTACGAGAGGTAAACAGCTTCGCTACAAAAACTTGCTTCGACCACATTAAATCCGAGTGCAAGGGTTGGGAGCTGGGCTATGGGCGAAGAGCAGTGGCCGCGTGTTTGCCATGCAGCTCTACTTTCGCAGCGAATCACGCCAGCGTCTGCGGGGGCTTCTCACTCCGACGTTGTCACCTTCATTGAGCGGCCGTTGTACTCCCGAGAAACAACGTGCTTGCGAGGAGAGACGCCGAGAGCAGCGAAAAAGAATGCGCCCGAGACGCCGAGCGCAAGCGACCAGAAGACGGCGACGATGCTCGCGCCAGGGCGAAAGCGAGGTTTCGGCGAGTCTTCCATCGGCATAACAGAAAGGGCTGGGGGGTGATGACGTCATGCTTCTTGTAAGTGTTGGTTTTAGAGGCGAAGCTCCTTATAGCCTCACCTGGTCGGTCGTCGCTCCATCCGGCATTCCCCCGCCGTCGCGTCTCCCGTATCATTCAATAGATGGCGCTGTTCCATAGAGATGCATGCAAACTGCAGTTGGGCGATGATATAGTAGATGGCGCTGTCCCATAGAGATGTATGCAATATGACGGTTGGGTGAATGCACGCTAGATGACATTATAGGTGCCGCTGCTCTCAGATTAGCTGCTGCGCCCGTTATCTCATTCTCCTTGATCGTCGCCGTACGTGGAGGAGTGCGCTTGCCGGTTCGTGCTGCTTGGCGGACCATGGACGACGTGGAGCGCGGGGCGCGGAAGGCCGCTGCGTCTCGTGCTCGTCGGCAGGATCCCCAGGTGCGAGCTCGAGAGGCTGCCGCCAAGCGAGCGCAGCAGTAATGAAAGCGTATCGCTTTGCTTACTGCTGGGCGAAACCACTGAACATTTCACGTTGTAACCATGATTGCTTCAGGAGCTTCGCCCAAGCTCTTCGTCGGTCACCCGTGGATATGCTGTAATTTTTGAACTTGCAGCGATACTGCCGTGCCTCCCCGCACGCATCTTCACAGTTTGGAATGGCTTTGAATTTTCTGTTCATAAACTTCACAGATGAGATCGCAAGCAGTGATAACAACGCTTTAAATCGCAAGCAGTGATAACAACGCTTTAAAATCCATGCAGAAAACAACAGCTTAAATTCTTCTGGGATACGGCTTATATTCTTCTAAATACGGGTTTAGTAAGAAGAGCTAATGAGACCTTTATTGGTGCAATTCGTAATAATCGAAACCACTTAAATTGACCACAATTAAACTAAGGCAGTATTGTTTCCACCGCGAAGAAAGACAGCCGGGATGGTGCCAATTCAGCTAAACCACGTAGAGCTAAAGTGAGTGAAGGTATTAGGAATTCCTATTGGAGAACACATGTCTTTGGAAGAAGGCGTCACTCATATTATTTGAATAAAGCCTCTGTATCCGACGTAAGAGTTTTTAAGATTGACGTACATCAACGAGCTTCTTTATATATTGCGCGCTTTTTAGAAATTAAACTACTTGAAGGACACTTGAGCTTTACCTTGAAGAAGAGAACGCGATAGTATAATAGTGCCCCGCTCGCATCGTCTTCTCAATCGCCAGCTTGGCTTCCTTTCTCAATGGACACCTCAACCGGGCCGCAAAGAAAGGAACGTCTGTGCGTTTAACATTGGTTGTTTCGAACTACCCTAGAATGCCTACTGCAAGTACAAATCCGAAGTGCCCACTGCGCCATATTTATTTTTTTGCAATCCATAACGCCACAAGCGCCAGTGTGCAGCTGCACACTTTGTTGATGATATTGCTGACAATGAAGATTAATTATGAATGTGCACTTGGACACTAAGTTGGGCTTTAGACCAACCACTCATTGTGCATTCAAATATATCGAAGCTAGTGCGATTCTACGGTTCTTCCACGCAATATTCCATGCGTTCAGGGCATCGCACTACATGACATTATTATAGGGTCTCTATTTCGCAACAGTTTCAAGCCCGGGCGTGGCTCTGTGGTAGAGCCCCTGTCTGCTACGCAGAAGTCCTGGGTTCCATTCCCGCTGGAACCGCAGATTTGTAGCACTTATTTATTTTCACCTAATATTTTATCATACGCAAAACGCCAATTTTCGGCTCGCAATCAACGATGCCGAAACCAGCGCCGATGCCAACACCCGAATTTCTGTACAGCTAGCTGTTTAACACCATCGCGTTAAAAGGAATCGTTGTTTTGTGGACTACTTAGCCACCTGCGAAATCACGCGCTAGTTCAAAAACGTGTGATTGGTGTAATATCTATACTAGCATGCCTCTTTGACATCAGTGATACCACTAAGAAGATGAGTTCTCAATTTTTCAACGAAAATTTGTGGTTGTCATGTTTCATAATAATAATAATAATAATAATAATAATAATAATAATAATAATAATAATAATAATAATAATAATAATAATAATAATAATAGGAACGGGCTTGGAACACTGCTTCGAGGATGACAACGAGGCAATGCATAATATGAAGCCGAGAGTTGAACGGAAACCCGTCTGGTCAGGAACAGTCATGAAGACAATTAAAACAAGAAGCTGACCACGATAAAAGACAAAAGGAAGACGTTTCGGCTCCCGTACGGGAGCCTTGTTCCCCAATGGAAATTCAGTGCGTGAGCAGTGCGGTCATATATGTTTCAACATGCGACGTAAGCAACGTGTGTACATGTGTGGGAAGTTTCCGTCATTGCGATTGAGTGTGTGCGCCGTTGTCTGGATTGTGATAGATTCCAGATGAAGCCGAGATGACCAGTTCTTTTCTCGTTCTGCTATCCTTGCATCATCCCCGTCTATATTGTGCCCAGATGTTTCTGCGTTGTAGGCCAGCGCGTTCGAAGACATTCTTCTTTTTTACGTCATAAATATGATGTTTTTGCCGTTGCGGAAAATTGCCTATCTCGTCGATTTAACTGCGACTACTGTCTGCCCACGGGATGATCTAGACAACGCCTGAAAATTTTTCTTGTCTTTTACTCCCACAAGGGAATGCCTCAACTCGTTTGTTGGCACGTGTGCTACCTGCACATCGTAGGAGCGTAGAGCACGCGCAAGGTGCTCGCTGATACCAGAAACATGTAGCACAGAAACATGTTTTCACGTGGCGAACGTGCTAGCTGACGTTCCTCAGAGTGCACGAACGAGTCAGGGTAGCCACTTTGGGAGAGATTCCGATGCACATGCTACATGTCGGCGGTGACATCCTCTGATTTTTCGCAAACTCTGCGCGCTATTCACCAGCGAGACGACCACGGACATTTTGTCGGAAACCGGGTTCACGGAATTAAAATGCAAATTGCGACCAATGTGGGTGCTTCTTCTGTAGGCGCTGGACGACATGCATTCTCCTTCGCGCTTGACGAGGACGTCGAGGAAAGGAAGTTGACCGTGTTACTCCTCCTCTACGGTAAGCCTGATTGCTGCATTCATGTCGTTCAGGTATTCAGTGAATGTATTCAATGTCTCCATCTTGATTAGGATGAAGCAATCATGCACGCTACGTAAAAAGGTCTTCGGTGCAGGACTAAACGAACTGAGTGCGCGTTGTTCAAGACCCTCCGTCGTCAGATTTGCGGCCGTTACTCAGACGGCAGCAAATGGGATCAAAAATGGGATCATGTTATGTTACGAGGGTTGCTTTCGCAATCAGGTGCAGTGGACAGCAATGAGTATTGCTGTCCACTGCACCTGATTGCGAAAGCAACCTCGTAACACAACATGATCTCATTTTTTCCGATTCTCCCCGCGCAGGGTAGCCAACCGGGCATGTGTGTACATGGTTAACCTCCCTGCTTTCACTCTTGTTTTCTTCCTTTCTTCCAGAATACGTGGAAGAAGGTATCACTAGTTACGGAAAAGGCGCAGTCATTGCTACCTACATTGAAAACGCAATCATTTGTGGACTGCTTTAGACGTTAACAAAATTTAATTGAATGATGCAAATCCGTACTACTAGGAAGGCCCCAAGTGAAACTCGTATTCATGCATAAACGTTTGTGGCTAATGTACAAAAAATTGTTGCTTGTGAAGCAAATGCATACGCGACAGTCATATGCATATGCACAACACGCATATGCATGGCTGTCTCAGTGTGTGCTACGTAAAACGGATTACTTTTACAATCATGTTCTTGTTAAATACTCATATGCTGTTCCTTTTACAGGACTGCCAAGTCCTCTCAGACTGTTTGTGTAGCTTCTTCTTTGATCTCAGGCAAGTGCTTTGAAACACATGCTCTCTACCTGTATATTACGATTACATCAAATCGAGTGAAATTGTTGAGGGGGAGAGGGAAGAGGGAAGAGGAGAAGAGAACAGCAGATGGGCAATGCGGTGGAAGATAGTGAAAACAATCAGAAGGAAACGGGAACATCTATCCAGTATTACAGTAATACAAAAGACACCAGTTTTACCTTTCTTGATCTGCAGGCGAAGAACTCTCGCTGAACACTGGGCGGAATCCTGTAAAGCCAAGTCCGCTTCGGTGAACCAAAGTGTAGTCATGTTGCTATAGTCATGTTGCTGTTAGAGATGCACTCGGCAGGGAGCGTTTGAAGAACACACGGGATCTTGCGCAGCTGTCCCTGTCAAGATTTTTCTTGCAGCTGTAGCTACCAGCAGGGTTGCCAGGTTTATCTACTTTGCGCCAATTAGGCTACTTTTTTAAGCCGGTGGCGGTAGAAAAAAAAAAACCCTTGACCACTTTGCCACTTTAGTGTTCCTTCAATTTTAATCAAATTCTCAGTATGTCGCAGCCACTGCCGGATGTCGCAGCCACTACCGTTCCAGTATGCGCTTTCAAAAGAAGGCGGCCAGGGTGGCCAAGGCACGTTTCCAGCTCCCAAAATTTTATTTCGTAGATATATTACACAAAAGAAATTACCTTTGTATACGTGGCGGGGACTCAGGGAAAAGAGTTTCATGGAGCCTCAATTTCCAAACCGCCCGCATTGGTGCGCTGAGCACTTATTCACATTAGAAATGTGGAATCCAACGAACTGCTCATGTCATTTCATAATATTACGTAAGGACTGCGACTCAGGCATATAAACTGCCCGCATTTCGCCATGGCGCAACGAATGATAGCGAAAATGAATACAACCTATGCTTCAAACACTCTAAGTTTGATTTTGAGCGCACTCATGCTGTATTCACTTTTATTATCACCACATCGCTATTACTGCTAGTTCTTTAAAAAAATGGCACGCAAGGTGAGTTAAGAGCGCCATTTTTGCAACAGTGCAAGAAGCTTCGTCATTATGAACGAAATGATAGCTAATGTCAATAATTCATGCTTGAATCTCAACAATTTTGATTTTTAAAGGTTCAGGCTGTACTTATGTACACCTTTGGGAGAATGCTATCGCATATAGTAATTTAAATAAAAAAGTTGCAGTCGTTTCCGCACACGCCTCGCTTCTTTTGGCTCCTTTTGCTGCGCTTGGCTTCAGTTCGCAATTTTTTGGCCAGTTTTTCTAAACGTTTGACCTATGTTTTCTGTTTTCGACCTGGCAACCCTGGCTGCCAGGAAAATCACCTGGTGAAATTTATACACTCCCTTACGGTAAACAAACACACGCGACGAAGAACAAAAAGAAATATTTTTCGTGAACCTTACAGGTCCCTTGCTGACTTAAAGAAAGGAAAAGCAGCCCAGTGCGTCATATAAGTATTAAATGGGTCCTAGCGAGAGACCTTTGAACCAACATTACCATGCAAAATCAAAGCACGCTTTTCTCGAACAAGTAGCGCAATGAAACAGCGACACACGCAGGGACAAATAAACCGGATGGGCGCTAACTTCAAACTCACTTGCACTATTTAATTGGTCTGAATAAAAGTGCCCGAAGTAGCTTGGTATCAAGCCAGGGGCTGATGCCTCTGTGCAGACCAGCATAGCCAGTGAGACAGAGATGTGGGTTTCATGGTCATGAGCAGAAATCTAATCGGTTGCATTACGCTTTTACCAACACTAAGTAGAGAGGCGAAGACGAGCTGTATAGCTTGTCATGTGTATAAGAAAATACGTTATTTCGGGCATCTTATATTGTGTACATGATAAACATAAGGAGCGTTGTTTCAAATAAATCGTCATATTTAAAATCCATAAATTCAGAAGAAAATTGAGCGACCTCGTCTTTATAATCAATTCCTGTATTTCTTCCTGCCCCTTCTTAAGCTGCAAAAAAGGTTGTCTGTGGCAGCGAATATGACACGACCGGTCGTCTTCACGCAAAAATGCAAAACAACTCTTTCCTAAATTGACGGCAACAAATATTAGGGAACTCAAGACTGTGTATGCGGTCCGCCTCGGTGGATCAGGGGTTACGGTGTTCGGCTGCAGACACGAAGGTCGCGGGTTCAATCCCAGCCGCGGCGGTCGCATTTCGGTGAAGGCAAAATGGTAGAGGCCCCAAGCTACGCGACGTCAGTGCTCGTTAAACAACACCAGATAATCGATATTTCCGGAGCCCTCCAGTACGGCGTGCCTCATATTCATATCGTGGTATTGGCACGTAAACGTTCAGATAATATAAGTCTGTCTCTGCATATTCTCAAACCGTCATCTCCCACGTGTTAAGCGCGCATTATTTTCTTGATATATAGTTTCTTTTACATTATGGAAACTTCAGCGACGAAAGCACGTCCTTATATTCTTCAAGGAACGCGCGGGTGTCGACGACAATACAATCGGACGAAATATATTGAAAAAGACGAGAGGAAGGGCAGCACACCCTTTCGTGTTGTAGTGCCTTTCAAGCACAGCCAAGCAACTTGTGTACAAAAATTCATTGCAAAACAATTGCTGATTCAGAATCGACCATCCAGCCTAGCGCTCGTCCTAGGCGTCACACTTATCAGTCAGCGATTGCGGTTCGTTCTCGGTGGTGATAGTCAATATCGTGCTGTTTTTTATATGTATTGTCCTTCTGTCTGCCGCGCCACATGCGTCATCGCGCCAATTTTGAACGTTGAAGGTCCGTACGCCAAGTGGTGTGAAAAACGGCGAACTAAAAGCGATGCATCGAATTCCTGGGTATGGTCGTAGCTTTGAGACAAAGAAAAAAGTGGCCTCTTGTAATAATTGTGGCGTAAAGAAACTAAACTATATTCAACGGCGAAACCTAAATTGAAGCACCGATGAGCGCAACACGCAGACGACCGGAATGACGTCACCGTCCAAGATAACGGTTAGAGAGGCGTAGTTCTTCCAGCTTGGTTAACGTATGTGCGCTAAGCGTGCTATAACTGCAAGCGCAGCCCCCGCACTCGCACATCAAAGTCGGTTGATGATTCATATAACGAAGCTCATTCATTCTCTGGACGTCTCAGAATAATATGGCAGGTGCGCTTTTCCGCGTCTCGGTTTCGGTTTCGCCCTGAATTTGGTTGAAATTCGTTACTTCGTCATTATTACTAGAGACCGCTTTTTCTAAATCTCAATGCTGGAATGGTGTCTTTGCAATGAAGGAGTTTAAGGCGAAACCCTTAAATGCATCATGAAACGCGAAAACTGACCGTTTGGCGGCATGGGCGCCAACAGAAGTGGTGGAAAAATCGTCATCACGTGATGAGGTCAGCACATGAGGTCGCAGATGACCAAAATCTGTGACGTCATCGTTGTTCATTCACATATTGCAAAGTTTCTTAGCTCTGTTAATTTCTTTCATCCCAGTCAGCATGGCTTCCAGAAGGGCCTTTCCTGTGGCACGCAACTGGCTCTCTTCATTAATGACATCAATTCTAGCCTTGATACTAACACCCCCGTTGACGCGCTATTTTTGGACTTTGAAAAAGCTTTTGATAAATTACCCCATAACCGCCTATTACTAAAGTTCTCTCGCCTAAACCTTCATTATCTTGTGTTTCGCTGGATACGTGATTTCCTGTCTAACCGTCAGCAGTTTGTCTACGCTAACGAATACTCTTCTTCTCTCACGCATGTTACATCCAGGGTTCCTCAGGGAACAGTCCTCGGACCCCTGCTCTTTCTCATATACATTAACGACCTTCCAACTAACATTTGTTCCGGGATTCGATTGTTTGCAGACGACTGCGTGCTATAGCGTCCTATTAACAATAACACCGATGTTTTATCCCTACAATCTGACCTAAGTCAAATTGAAGATTGGTGCCGCAAGTGGCTCATGTCATTAAACGCATCAAAAACCTCCCTTCCCACTTTTCATCGAAAGAAGTCACACCCTGCTCGCGATTATATAATAAGTGGCTCTTTAATATCCGCTGTTAACACCTACAAGTATTTAGGAATTAATCTCACTTCTGACCTATCATGGCACACCCACATAACCAGCATAACAAATTCTGCTAATCGTGTTCTTGGTTTCCTGCGACGTAATATCCGATTAGCACCCCCCTCAGTCAAACTTCTAACCTACTGCTCCTTTGTAAGACCGAAGCTCGAATATGGAAGTGCCCTGTGGGACCCATACTAACATAGCACATTACCGTGCTTGAATCAGTACGGAACCGTGCCGTATGTTTCATTTTTTCGGACTATTCCTACAACTCTAGCTCATCGAAACTCAAATCCCAAGCCAACCTTCCCAGCCTTATATCCCGCCGTCGAGTCGCTCGCCTTTCTCTCTTTCATGTGTTCTTCCACAAGCCACCCCAAGCCGATCTCACTGCTCCCGCACATCGCCACTCAAGCCGGATCAACCACGAAAAGACCATATACCCCCTCGGGCTCACACTGTCTCCCATGCCTCCTCATTCTTCAACCAGACATCAAGGGACTGGAATTAGAGTTACTGTATATGCTACCTTTAGGTAGCAGAGTTGCGCATCTGTCTTCCAAACGCCGCTAGCAACCATGCATTGCGGAGAAGCTGACGCTCGGGCCAATTTTTGTATTTTTGGACGCCGCCTCTGCAGCGAACTGCATTAACACTAGTCATCTGTAATCCATGCTTATCGCCGGTCTTCGACACGCCGGACATGTTAAATGCCGACACAATAGGCATGTCGCCTACACAAACGGAGTGCTACTTCACCGCATAGCTGTGGTTGCTAGCCGGACCTATGCGCAACTCTGCTACCTAAAGGTAGCATATACAGGAGCTCTAACTGGAATGACCTTCCCACCACGGCAGTGCTTCATTCCGACCTAGCCATCTTCAAACGCATCATAGAAGAACTGTTTCTGTGGATATGCCCACCCCTCATGTAAACCCCTTCCTTTAGGGGCCTTTGAGGTATCATAAATAAATGTCATGTAAGCTGCCTTCACGTGATCATGTGATCACATGACATAATTGCTTGGTTAAAGGTGGGCCAAGAACAGAGGCTGTGCGAAACCAGGTCAGAAAGCTGGCAATGCCTCTGGAACGCCTAATGCGCTCTGGAAGGTCCCTGGTACCGTTGGCGAGCGTCCTAGCGCTCCGTCTCTTTGCCTACCGCCAACCGCGCTCAGGAACTTCCCTGGAACGCCTAGCGAGCTGCAAGCTCCCATTGCGATGTCCCTGCCAGAGGTCCGTGCAAGTTTACGGTGTTCGACGGAACCTACACGTGCAAAAATAGCAACAAATATGCCGCAGGTCGGTCACAAAGGGAGCACAACGGCTGGCAGCGACTTCATATGCGCAGCACCGCGAGAAACTTTGGCACAAAATGGCGTTGGTGGGGCGGAAGCTCGGTGTTGCCAGACTCTAATGCAGCAGTTTGCAGACTGGCGGGGAGAGAAAACACCGCCGAACTCTCCCAAAGCGGATTATGGCTCTGACCTTTGGTGACGTGCGGTGGTGTCGCCGTCTTGAAAAGGTGAAGTGAATTACTGCTTCATGAAACAATGAGCGCCGAGAGGACGCGCGTCGGTAGTCTCAGCGCAGCGGAGGCTGACTCCCCGATTTCTACTCCATTTCGTTTCAGTACAGCTTGAGTCAGTTCTTTGCTGCAGTGAGAGACGCCAGCGGGCAGCGGAACGCCCTCACGCGTTCACATCCCAAGCTACCAAATCTGCTTTTTTGCGTTCCTGAAGCGCTGTGTGGATGCGCATGCATGAGCAAAAGTGTAAGTTACCCAACTGCTGGAAGGTGCGTAGCTTGCCGTTTCTCTCCATGACGACGCTTTTCATGAGCGCATATGGAGTACTATGATCCGCAATAATGCCGTCTTTGCGTGGAATTCACCATACCTTGTGTCCGGGTTTATGTTAAGTACTTCAGCTATCAAAAAGGTTTAATCATGATAATTGACGCTACTCGTCGGGATGGAGATGTGCATCTAGGATCGACATAAGTGCGTCCACATGAAATGGTGATATAGCCGCCAAACACCAACAGGAATTTTTCAAGCTCTCAGTTATCAATGTACAATGTACATACATTGAACTACTTTTGCAAAGTCACGTTTCACTTTCGCGTTATACCGATTCCAATTACAGAGGGATCAACCGTGTTTTTTGATGAACTAGCCAACTTTCTATTACGCGACTTTGTTTCTGTGAATGAACTGCATTTGCTTCTTGTTCGGTTATTTTTCTGTGAAGGCCAGCCCCCTTTGTAATGCCTTTTGACCCTGAGGGTAAGATAAATAATAATTGCAGAAGCACGCCAAATAGCAGCAGCAAGTAGTGTTCGGTAATAAAAACGTTGTGTGTCCGCTTCGCTGACACAGTTAAAAATGATATCCCAGGTAATAAAGTACCCAAAACCTAAAGTTTACAAAATATCCCTCCTACATAGTAAATGTATTTATTGTTCAATAATGATATAGCTACAACACTGACTAAAACTTTTATTTACTATAATCTGGAGAAGTACACCAGTTTCCAGAGAGCGTATGATGTTTTGCTGTTCTGAAACCTATTCGGAACAGTTTGATACTACAACGTGTTTCTGTGCACAGCCAAATAGTGCACAGGTAAGGGGGCGGCAATCGCATATGATGCACGAAAATTCCGTCTCCTGAAATTGCAATGAAGCGTTTCTTTATAAAAATTCTTATTGGGTTCCCCATGTTAGAACTGAACATATATTTATTTCTTTCTCACAACAAAATAACTTCTTTTACTGCGAGCGGTTAATTTTCCCCATGACAGGCACATAATGCGCGCGCGAATTGGCGCTGAAATTGGCTTTACTTACAAGGATGCTTGCTTGACGTGGTGAAATTCAAGGCGCCTACACAGCTGTGAACACGCAGCAGAAACCCCAACAGAAGCGTCATCAAGTGAACTAAAAAGAGCCAGATATCAATGCCACAGGCAGTAAAAACAATATATAGCACATGGTGCGTGCCCATTTTTTCTCAAAAAGCCTACAGTTACACCGGAAGGTCTAAAAGGCAGCTAGACACGTCGCTGTGGCCCAAGCCAGTGTTGTGTGAGGAAAAGTCACCTTAACCCATATTTAGATGGCGGGGGTTCCTGAGGGTGTTAAGCAAGGTCTTGCACACTGCTGACACGCACGATCCAGCGGAATACTTGCTATAAAGTGTGCAGTTGAGTGAACGCCTCTCTGAAGATTTTAGCGTACTTTCTGCACGCGTTACAGGAAAGTTAGCTCGAAGCATACTTTTCGCACGTCTTAAATACTTGAAATGCTAGTCTGACAACCCGATAGTTTTATGAAGCATAATGTAATGGCAATCATTCGTCCTGGCAGTAGTAGAGCTCGATGAACAAGAACCCCGTGGCTGTCGCGCAAGTGATCCATCGTGTGAGCAGTTCGAAATGGTGTTACTGCTGGAATACGTTGTGTTCGTACTCGTGGTGGCAGCAAATCTGTCTTTGGGTCTCTATTTCTCATTCCGGAGGAGCGGCTATTCTCTCGGAGGTGGCACCACGAAGGATGAGGTATTTCTCGGAAATCGAGCACTCGGTGTTCTTCCCCTTGCGGCTTCATCGGTGGCTTCTCTCTACTCGTCACCCGCACTGGTGGCTTTCCCGGCGCACTATTACGCCTACGGCTGGCACACCATATTTCTAGCTTTTGCACCCCTGCTCTGCTTACCTCTGGCTACACAAGTCATTGTACCATTGCTCCATGGACTGAGGATCACATCCGTGTTTGAGGTGAGATAGTCTCCATTACATCTGAAAGAATTGTCTTCTTCGGGAAAGTCGAAAAGAAACTCGAGTTATAAACAGTTAGCGCTTCACACTTGTGACATGTTCACTGGTATGAAAGGCTCGGGAGAGTTTGCAAAACATCTACAGCGTTGGCGCTGCACTATCATTAGATATCTGTCATAACGACAAATAAGTTTACAACGATGTGTACTTCTGGCAACATGAAACATAAATCGGTTCTGCACTGTCGTTAACAGCCCCACTTGCGAATTTCTCCAAGTAAGCCCATTATGAGATGCTATAGTGTGCCTCAGAAAGTCCGCTTCCTTCGCTATTATCCATACTATAACTATTTTGGGACCTAAATACACACAGAGCACAAGAGTCGTCTTCTACTGTTGTCTGTCTGTTTTTAGCGCATGAAAGGGGATTCCATGCACCACGCCTTTGGCACATTTCCCGTTCGTCGTGCAATGTTCCTTCCCATCATCCCTGTCATGGCACGACGTACGAAAATGTGCCAAAGGCGTCGCGCATGCAGTTCCCCTTTCTTGTGGCAATTCATACATGTGGCAACACTTATAAATGAACGGGCGAAGGAACATGAACTAAATCTAATGAGGGATTGCACTGCAGAACCTGCAAGTGTCAGCAACGTTTTAAATAAATACTTTAGGTAGAAGCAACAATCAGACTGCGCGGGAGTTGATGGAAGTCTATCACACAAAAGAAAGAAAGGAGGAAGTTGTATCAGCGATACGTCTGTTATGGCATACGTATCGGAAAAAAAATTGTTTGATCACTGGATAGTCGGAGTTTGCAATCAGACGGCGTGTGTATGTTGTCTCCTCATTTCTGGGTGTGCGTCCAGGCCAATTCAGTTGGAAGTGCCACTCGTCATGTCGTTGTGTTCCTCCCTTCGTGTGTGTTTTACTTCACGGCTAAATTATGTCCTAACCCCTTCCCTATCGACTTTTTGGATGGAAAACGTTAGAAAATACCTATTTTTTTTAATTTGCCCATTTCATTCTACGTGCCTTGAAACAAGTAAAAAGAATATTGAGAGGTGCTTTATTCGCAAGATATACGCAAAATATTTTTTCGAAAATGTGCAGAGGATTGGCTTCACTACACTGCACCATGGAAAGTGGCCTAACCTCTCCAATCTTCGGTGCAGGAAATGACTCTCTGAAATTTAAGAAATAAAGCGCAGGGAAGTGAGTCCCTGAAATCAAACTTTGACACGCCGGTGGGGGTTCGCTACCATCTAAGGGCGTCCACTGCAGATACCTCGAAGCGCGGTCGTCGTCCGAATCCGATGATTTTGAGAAGCTCGGCTTCTGCGTGTAGTCGCTTCCACACTCGCAGGAGAATTAAATTCTTCATTTCACGAAACTTCGGCACACAAGAAAATTTTTTTATGAGTGAAACTGTTCCGGCGCACGGGCACCGCTCGCGTACTGAGGAGGACGCCATTTTGTAATTCCGGTTACATGAATAAAGTCCTGTCGCGACAAAATGCATGCTTTCAGCGCGTTCTGTTATTTTTTTACCGTGGCGCTATAGGTCTGTATGCAGGCGCTACAGATCTGTGGGACTTGTGTTTTACTAAGCGCATCGGTTTTTCGGCGGTTCTCACTAAAGTCGCTTTTCGTGTTTCGGGAGTTTTTCTTCTTCACTAAATGCTGTTCTTCACGAAGATAGGCTTGCGAAGGGCAGCGTCTTAATTTGCACGTCACGGTGTATTTTTGTGGAGCAGTGATGCGTATCGAAAGACAATGCAGGGAGGAAGGCGCTAAGGGCGAAAGTTACATCATCATGTACATGTTAGTCCTAGCGATCGAAAGTGGACCTTCTTTAATCGCAAAGTTGGAAGTTTTGAAGCGTCTTGCGCATCAACGAATCTCAATATGCAATGTCGGAGGTAGTTGAAGATCTTAAAGCCATTGTGATTGAAATTGCTGATATGAAGTACAGCTGACTCTGTTGACTGGGAGTGCCCATCGGGATATTGGCCTGGTGCATAATAAATGAAGGACAGCGCAACAGACAAGGACTGACGAAGAACAAACACGGAGTACTGCGTGTGTGTGCGCGCGCTTCAAGGTTTCATGAAGTACGACATTTTATTTATTTCTTCATAGTGGGTGGCCATGTGCGTGCTGAGAACGCCATTTGGTGGCGTTCTCAGCAGCACTCTTCGTGTGAACCACTCCTCAGTCTTTAAATGCGACATCTGGTGCGGTTTTATATACCCATTCACAGCGAAATGAATAATCTGACATCCCTTGAAGGTCGCATCGCAAGGATAGCGTGTTTTTAGACAATGCTTTAAGAAATACATTCGAGATGTCTTGGCTCACTACGCTTTTTCATGTAAAATATTTCTGATTGGAACACCCTCTTCAACAATACTCATATTTTGCAGTATATTCATCTACGGTTCAACAAAGCCATTGCTCTGACAGCAAGCGTCATCTACATTTTTCTTACGGTAAGGCGCTAGTCATATTACTTTTCGTTGCTGTGCTGTGATAGCATAAAAGGCTTAGGAACAATTTGTTATCATTGTTTTACACAGTAATGTAGAGTCGTGGACACCTGAAGTACGAACACGTTAGGATTAAAACGCGTTATTTAATTTTTTTCTATTCGAATGCGTAATGTCAACATCTGTTCTGCTTACGCGCTTATTGCGAGGCCCGAACCACATCAGGAAACCACTCAATTCGCGATGCGGCATAGTAAAGACTTTTATTGCCAGGGACCTCAAGCCAATTGGGTACACACGCTCTTGTGTTTCTTTGTACTCGCAGCTGCACCCATGGAGAATACAAAGGGACGTAAGGGCTTACGCACGCAAGCCGCTTTGCGTCCGCGGCAGTAAAACGCTCTCGTAGTGTCGCGTTATCGCACGCGAAAGCTGTTATGCATTGCAATTTCTTGTTTGCATTTGATTTGTCCATCAGTGCACATGACGGGAAGCGATTTACGTTGTGGCTAGAAAGACGAGGTGTGCAGCATCGTGTGTTTTAGCAATGAATGCTTTTAACATATGAGTATTTAAACAGGGAAGTGAAACAGTGAAGTTAAAAAAAAAACATATGTCCTTCCACATTCTACTGTAGCAATGTAGTCATGCTGATGAATTGAGTGAACACCCGCCTATTCAAGCTAAGACGTCTTGTGGAACTGATTACTTAAGTCAGAACAGCACTGCGCCTTCAGGCTCGCAATTATAAATGTGCGAAAAACTCTCGGCATGTAATGGCTGCCGAAAAGTTTCTTTGCAGAGCGTCTTGTTTAATAAAGCTGCTTTTGTTGTCAAAGCTTCCTTTTCTGAACCTAAGGTAACGCACATCAAATATTGACGCACAAAATGTATTATCAAGCAACATCCAGAGAGCACAGTGAAATAAGGTACGCGCACATGTAATACTTAATTCTGTATTTCTTCAATGTTTATTCCAGCAAAGCATTGGCGCAATCTCTATCCTGGCAGCATCAGTGATGCTGGTAAGAGGTATGTATCAAATATTATGAGAGCCGATTCAATTTCTCAAGGGTTATCAAATGGGACATGGCTGAAGAGGACAATACAGACTGTATTAAGTTATGCAGAGTGCTAGAGGCAATAATTACACTATCATGATAATAGATAGCCATATGTTTTAAGAAGTCTGTTTCTTGGCCTAGTTGGTACTTGCTCAGTGACATATTGCAGCCGCTAAAGAGCACATACACAGATCAAAGAAACACACGACGACAGCCGGGCGGCACTTCCAACTGAATTAGACTGAGTGCAAACCCAGATATAAATATACAACATGCACGGATGCGCAGTCTCAACGCAACCTTACGCTATCCAGCTATCGAACAATCTCTTTTCTGATACGTACAACGGGGGTACCCGTTGCCTCTTCCGCGCCCGCTAAACTGGCTCAGTTGTGTCCGAGAACTGCTCGGGAGGAGGCGAGCCGACAGGAATACGGCAAGAAGCATGGCATGACGCACGGGAAACGTGCCGAAGGCGTGGTGTAACAAATTCCCCCTTCGTGTGGGAATTCCTACATCAGGCAGACCAGGCGCTGTACTAATGAACGTGCCAGGGACCATGAACTAAATTTAATGAAGGACGGCTTGGCACAATTGTGTATGCATTACAAAACCTCCAATCGTCAACCACGTTTTAAAATGATCAAGATTAAAGGCAGAAGGAAGTATCAAACTACGCGTGAGTTGACGGAAGCCTATTACATAAAAAAGAAAGGAGAAAGGTGTATCAGTGATACGTCACTGACGTTGTACGGATCAGAAAAGAGATTGTTCGATAGCTGGATAGCCTAAGCTTGTGTTTAGACTGCGCATGTGTGTGCTGTGTATCTATTTCTGGGTTTGCGCTCAATTTAATTCAGTTGGAAGTCCCGTACTATCAGTGTGTGTTTCTTTGCTCTGTGTATGTGCTCTTTAACGGCTAAAATTTGTCTTTAAAAATAGATGGCCACATGCTCTTATGACGAACGGTAAATCTAAGCGAGAAGTAGGGCAATATTTATGTCTTAAAATGTCTGTCTAAAGATGTTTATGTGCACTGGGGAATTGCTTATGCCTTAGCTCCAGCATAGCATGATAATTTTTGCTCCGGATCTTGAGCCCGGTGACTTCATGGTGTATGAAGGCCCATGACCCCACAAATTATTCTTCTTAATATGCGTAAGAGCCTTCCAGTTTAAAATGGTGCATTCCTAGGTGATACTCAAGCGTTCGCCGACTTTCCAAACATTCACTGCGCAGTTGCAGGTGCCGTGGTGGCCAAAGCTAATGGGTGGTGTTCCAATGAGTTGCGAACTTGAGTCGTAACCCTGCCACAGTAAAAATTTTCGAGATATTCCGGGAGGAACAGGTCGATTTTCGTGAGAATAAAGCGCGGAGGGTAATACTATTAAGAGAAGCTCCAGGAACTGTGACCAAAATTTCCTCGCACTTTCATTGAATGGAGCTTTTGAAGCACGCAACTTTGCACTCAACAATGAGAGCGGGATCTACACCTAGTACCGTGTTACGAGAAAGTGGACGCATTTATGTGGCATATATATATATATACATATATATATATATATATATATATATATATATATATATATATATATATATATATATATATATATATATATCGCGCACTGAAAAATAAGTATACAAATATTTCATTGACATTGCAACAACTAGTGAAAAGCTCGCGTCGCAGAGAAACGCTGAGTCAAACTGCAGAAAGGCGAACAATTATTGTGATTCTATACGCCGCCGTAGCCATGCCGACATCCGTATGAGCCCTAAAGCTATATTTATTATATGAAACTCGTACATTGTCAGCTAGGCCGCTTTCACAGTTGTTGTGCGTAGTTGTCCCTTTTACGCACCCCAGTTGTGTCGACATCCGTGTAGGACTCATACTACCGAGAAAAAAAAGTAAAGTTCGTTACAGACAGCTACGAAACGTGCTATTGAGCTGTCTGCAGTGGCATTTGTTTTATGCCTGTGATGCCTCACCTTATGATATATTTTGCTTCCATTATAGCGCTACAGTACTGAAATGGTCCGAATGTCATTCCAATAATTCCACATGTTTCCATACGGAATCCATATGTTTTCCGTACATTTTCTATATGTTTTCCATATATTTCCGTACAAATGTTACGGAAACATTCGGAATTATTGGAATGGCATACGGAACGTTTCTGTAGCGTAGATAATGGTCGTTACCTTAGAGACAGTGCGGGAGGAATTCATCCCGTGGTGAATGATTTATGTAGGCAGCTTTTCACAAAAAAACGCTTTTCACAAAAAGTGTTTCGGTGGAGCAAGGTACAACGCCCTTAAATAAAAGAAGCTTAATAGAGCCATTTTTGTAACAGCCCAACAGCACTGCCAATTCATCAATATCTTTAACTGTTTAGGTATCGCGGCGTCTAACTAAAGCTAATTTACGTTCGGCGCCGCCGAGTCTTGCAAAGGCGCAGTTGCGGTGTACTATACAACGTTGAGTCACAACGGCACAACATAGCTTGTTCTCAACATAAACCAATAGGCTTGCTCAGTACTTTTATTTTGCGATGCTGAACAATCATAGGTGCAAAAGCTAACATAAGCCCCGGCTTCCGGATGTACGACAGCTGCACTGGGTCTACCGAATTGCTGGTTAGCACCCTTGTTATAGGTTTATACGCTTCCTCGAATGACGCTGACAGATTATGCCTTATTTCCGAGCATGCCTAGTTTATATCCGAGCTTCCTAGAATAAATCCAGTTCTTACGTTAGTTTTCTGTCATTTATGCTACGCTTGGCAGTTACTAAAAATATGCACAGCATTTTCTGCACTACCATTGCTCCGGCTGGTTTGTATAGTGCGCACGTGCCTGACGGATTGCGGCACTCCGTGTTTCATATCCTTTCCAGGTATCCTTACGTGCGTCACTTGTAGCACTCCGCTTCAGTACACAAACGCGCACACTTTTCACGTGTAGTTGGGGTATCATACTCAAGCAATGTACACATTCATTCGGGGGCCCATGATCCTATACAGGTTTTCTGCGGATGGACGCATGCCTTTCTAGAAAGGTGGCATGTACGCTGGCAACGAATTTCATCACTTGCACGACTTGGACATTTTCTTGAGCTGTTCTTCAACTACTTGAATGGCATATGCGTCCAAAATTCCTCTTTTGCAGGAAATAACACTGTGACATCGTCGTTCTGTATTGATAATTCCGACCAACCGATGCTGTAGCAAAAGTAAAAAAAATGCTAAAGTTCTATTACTAAGTCATCCGTCAGAAATAATTGGTTCAATAACGCACCTTCTCTCCGTCCAGTTATTTCGGCGGCTTCGGAGAACTAGTAGCGCACCTGCTTCCAATGGGGGCGGTACCGGGTTCGGTTTCCATTTCCCACCGGCAACCAAACGACCGGCATTTTAATGAGCAGAAGGGTACATCGACCTGGCGATCGGTGGTATTTTAGTACTAACCGCGAAAGGTGGCCCCCTAAAGAACTGTTAAGGTCTCTCCACCCTAACTCACGGCCGACTTGGTGACACAGGATCCGCCGATGCTATGGGACGCACAGAGCTTCTGCTGCCGGTTACCTACCGGTGGAATAGGTAGAAACGTGCTTCCTGTCAGGAGCTTGGGAGGGCACCCACCCAGTGGGAAATTGGGGCCGCCAATCCCAAAATTTAGTTCACACCGAATTGCGCTCCCTTTCGAAAAAGAAAAACTAAACAAAAGAAAGAGTCGTTACTTCTTGGAGTGTTTGTCGCTTTGGGACAGTAGTAATCATCCATGTTTCCAGGATGGCATCGCTGTTGATCCCGTTCATTGAAATCGACTACATTCTCGGCAATCCAGATTGAAGAAATGCGTGAGCCAGTTATTCTATTTTTGCTGCCGTGTTCTTTTTTCTTACACTTGTGCGCATTATTGAATGGAGTGTGTAATTACATCCACACAACAATAACCGCCTTTCTACATGCCGGCCGTACATTGCAAAAACTACATGTGGGCCAGATGAAAAATTCTTGAATGGGCGTGTCACTGGAGCCAACGTTTCGACAAGTGGACTTGTCATCACGAAGAGAGCGACTGCTGCATCGACAGATTTTGCCTTGACGAGGACAGGTCTACTTGTGAACACATTGGCTTGAGTGACACTTCCTGTTCCAAGGATTTTTTTAGGGGCGAAGCTCTTTATGCTGTGGGTCTGTCCATCCTCCGTCTGTTTGTAGCGTTGTAGTAGCCACCTCTAGCTCATGAGAAGCGCGCGTTCTGGTATGCAGCAGAAGAAGAAGACGACTTTGACGAGTGAGATTATCGTGCGTGTTCGCCTGTGTGGCATTCTTTCTTCTTTACTGCGCGCGTTCTGGTATGCAGTAGAAGAAGAAGACGACGTGGACGAGTGACACTCTCGTGCGTGTTCGCCTGTGTGGCCTTTTTTCTTCTTTACTACGTCTCGTGTTTTCAAGGACACCCGAAGACAACATTTAAGAAGTAACGCGCCATGAGGCTCCCTCTTGGCACGCTTTCTCTTTAGCTCGGAGTCGCCAGATGGAAGACAAGGCTGCGGAACGGAGAGCACGGAAGGCGGCGGCAGCGCGCGCTCGCAGACAGAATCCTGAGGTGAGAGCCCGCGAGATCGAAGCTGCACGTCGACGCCGCGAAACAGATTCCGCTGTTCGAGCCCGCGAAGCCGAAGCTGCTCGACAAGCTGCACGGCTGCGGCGAGAAGACACCGCCGTTCGAGCCCGCGAGGCCCAAGCTGCTCGACAAGCTGCAGGGCTGTGGCAAGAGGACCCCGCCGTTCGAGCCCGCGAGGCCGAAGCTGCTCGACAAGCTGCACGGCTGCGGCGCGAAGACCCCGCCGTTAGAGCCCGCGAGGCCGAAGCTGCACGGCTGCGGCGGGAATCGAATCTTCAAAATGTAAAGGACCGTGAAGCGGCGAGAAATCGCGCGTACCGGCAGGCAGAGCCCGAGGCTGTGCGAGCACGTGAAGTGGCTGCAAAAATTGGGGGACACTTAAGCTTTGCCTTTAAGAGTTCAACGCGATAGCGATATCCTGCCCCTAGTGCGTACTTCGACCACTACAAGTGTTTAACAGAATGCGCGCACTAAGGTGTGTGCCTTATGTAATTGGTAGCATGCTTTAAACCAGGAGCAATTATGCGCGAGAAACTTTTTCGAAGTTGCAATGCACCCACTTCGTGGTCTTAGGGAATACGCACAGTAATGTGTGTGCCTTTTGTAATGGGTGGCTGTCTTCAAACCACCAAGTCGTTATGATATTGACATAGTGTGACGCCCAATGGCAATGTACGCTTGAACCACGCAATACTACTGCGATATTAAATCTCATACTGTGACACCTGTATACAGGACGCGTATTTTTGTGAAGCATGAAAGTTACTTTCAGTGCATCTCCAAGCAGAGGCGTGGCTGTGTGGTTGAACACCTGCTTGCCACGCAGACGGCCTGGTTTCGATTCTCACTCGGACGCAACATTTTTATTATTTATTTTATTTGCAGCTTTTTCGATTTTTCGGTCACGGACAAGATGATGATTTTCGCTCACAACCAACAGCGCCGTCACCGACGCCGACGGCGGAATTCCTGCGATACGAGCTCTTTAACGCTATCGCGTTAAAACGCACCAGGCGGGCTCTGCCCGAAGGCGCCGATGCGCGCTTCCAGAGGGACTTCCTTGATAACAGTTTCGGCCATGGTTGCTGTGTGTGCAACAGATTGTGGTTCTCAAACAATGTAGTCACAATATCTTCCACCAAGAAGGACCACGCTCGCGCCAATGCCATCGCCGTGCTGCAGCCCGAGTTCGCTTCGCCCCACTCATCATCATTCACCACGTGGATATGCTGTGATTTTTTGTTTCTTCAAGCCTTCATCTTTACGGGAACTTGTCTTGTTTTCGTGTCTACATGTGTACCAAAAGCTCTGCTACTTGCTCAGTGGCTTTATCAAGCTAATGTCGTGGGCACGTGGTCTTCGCTTGCAGCCACGCCAACTGCATATCTATTGGAGAGAGATGTAAATAAGAGATGAGGGAGATAAGTCTCGAAGAAAGTCAAGGCGGTTATTCTTGACTGAGACATCTCGTTCGCTACCCTATGCTAAGGGAAAGGGCAAGGGGAAAAGAAAGATGAATATAAAAGCGGAGAGAAAAGGCAGGATTTCAAATAAATGAAATAAAAACAAAAGGTTGAGGAATGGGACTATTGTGGTCTAATATGCCACTGCCGCGTAAAATATTCATTAAAGCATCAACGTAATTCCGGTACGACGGCAGCTTAGCTTGAAGTTCTAAGATTGAGGCACCTGTCCTGAAGGCGTGCCAACACGGCCGCTAGCTACAGCCTACACACTCTGTGTTACAATGGTTATGTACATACATTATTCACGTTGGAAAATATATGAGGGCATGATTACTTAGGCAGGAATGTAGGCCTTAAAGTGCATTCGTAGTGTTCCGCAGTGTAGAGATAGCGCAGGGAAAACCAAGGGAAGAACGGGCAACACAAGTGCTTAGTATAGATGCCATCATTGACACCGTTCTCCATTCTTCACAGGGCAGCTCTGATGTGCTAGTCTTAAGAACTACATTATTTTAGCATATTACCTCGTGGCTATTGACTGTCCCAAAGGATTCATTGTTACAGATTACAAATTAGTCGTTCGGCGGACTCGTGTGTGTGAAGAAATTTGTTTTGTGTTCTTGAGTTCTGAAATTGAAGTGATATAACAACCTTGTACACTCTTGTGCAGCTTGAGCTACAGTTTTTCTGTGTGCAGAAATACTGGAATCAGCAATACGTGCCTATCGAAAATGTTTAATGGCTAGTCTTGATAATATAGGTGCGTAAAATATAACCAAATCGCTTTTGTTTGCTCTTCATCATCTAAAAAGAAAGAACACTTGTTTTATTTTCTACCAAACCAACCTGACCCCTCTTGCAGTGTTCAATGCTCCCTTGTTATGGTGCAATATTGCGATCGGGCTTTCCGGGACAATCTACACAGCACTGGTAAGACAATGGCATTGCACTGTTTGTTATATTTGCATCGACACGGCGCGCTTAGTTTCCTTGCACAACACAGTGGTCTACTTTAGATATTCTTGCACCTATCTCCTGCATATTTGGGGAAAGTTCTCAATGGCACCCTTCATCACACTGTTCAGAACAACTGAATCTGAAAGAAATGGTTATTTTCGAGGAGGATACATTCTGGATCATTTTGCAGCATTCAAAAAGCTATAAGCTTTCACATTGTTGATGTTCATAAACATGCACATGTTCTGTATTGACGTTAACAGCAACGTAACACTTAATTTTTTGTACGTTGCTTGGAATTTATTTTCTTACCTTCTTATTTCCGCATACGCAACCATATCTTGCGTTCTCTTGTAATGCTTTCTCATTATCTGTGCTAACCAGCTTGTCATTTTCTTTGCGAGCCATCTAATGTTCAATAAGCATTTCCTGTGACGCATGTATCGCAAGTAACATGGCAATATTACTACGTACGTATCGTTATTATCATCACAAATCAGCAGCGATATGGACAGCCTGCTGTGAGCAGTTACTTTGGCTGCATGGTGACTTCCCTTTCAGTCATTCTAAAAAAATGCAGTCCCACTTTCTATACAAGTTTTTATGGTGCGATGCTGCAAGGTTTTGCTTTAGTAATAAACAATATATTTTACGGCAGGTGCAAATTTTGGCTCCTAAATATTTATTAAAAAGACAGGTTAAGAACTTTAAAGAATTACCATCTTCACAAGCAGCACAGTTCAAAAAAATTATTCAAATCACTCCTTTTCTGTGTATATCCGCAACCAGCACGTTCACTCCCAAATACAATCATTCAAAAAAAAAATCAGTTCCTTTGCGCGTTGCTCGCTGTATGTATACTGGTTGAAGACCCCTTTTTTATACTTTTCTACATTGTTTTTCTCTCAGAGTAACTGTGCTTGTAGTTTTAAAAATAGTGTTGCACCTAGAATGCGAATAAGGTGGTCTTTTCCGGATGGGCTACCTTTTCAGTGAGCTATATACGCTTCAGTTTAACAACCATTCGTTATCCTGTCTGTGCCTATTTTGTGGCAGTTACGCGCCTTTTTTGACTGGAGCAGCAGAGTGGACTGATAAATTATATTTGTAGGCAATACGAAGGCGTATGTTACCATGCAATCTTGCCGGGAGTTAAAATGACTTCCCTATGGTGGCCAGCGTACACTTCGCGTATGCTTTTTCAGGGAGGCCTTCGCGGAGTGGTGTGGACAGACTGCATGCAGTTCATCATTATCATGGTCGCTCCGACCGCGGTGATTGCAAAGATTGTGGTGGACTCCTTTTCTGCAAACTCAACAGTTCGGCCACTGAGTGATATGGACGTCGGTATGTACATCGGAAAGTAAGTGTAAAAGTGCCGTAATCTTGAACCAGCGCAAAAATAAGGGTGTTGCTCTTTTTACTTGGATTTTTATGAGCCATTCTGCAATGCTCCGTCTTGGCTTACCTGCTATTTCTAACATTTAGACATGGTGTAGAAAAAATTGCGGGATTTTCGCACTAAGTCGCGCAATGCATGGCACGCCGATGCACGGACCTGTCGCCACTCGTACTCCCCGTCGACCGGCACGTCTAGATTCGAGATGCGCGGCTTCCTCCTCTGTAGTACACAGCGAGGCTATGCACTATAGAGCGGATGTTGTACGCGTTGTCTCCGTCGGTGGGCGTGGCTTAGCTGCTACGCATGTGCGGCTTGGCCAGGTGGTGCGATATCTGGTCACTAGACGACGCGATGCTTGCTTCCGCTTTCATTCTATCTTTTTTTGTCTCCCAACTTTTTTCTCTCTTTCGTTGATGTTCTCCCTATCTCTTTCTTTTTCTTTGTGCACTCATTTCTCTCTTTTTCTCAATTTCTGTGCTACGAATCACTCTCTCCCCTCCTCCTTTCCTTCTTCCTCGCCGTCACATCTCTCCTCCTCACGCTTACTTCCCTTTCCTACCACCTTGCTACACCACACTAGACAAGGTGATGCTATGCTCGGCTAGCACGAGGTCTGTCTTCCGAGAAGAAGCTGCTGAAGTGCGCAGTGTTGTTGAGACTGTTGAGCCCGTTCCGGAGTGGCTTGCACTTCTGGACGCTTGTGTGTGTTTGCCTGACATTTGAACAGCCTCTTACTGTAGGCAACAGTGTGGGTGTTCTGCATGTTAAGGTAATTCTAATGTGACGAAGTATGTAGTGTGTGGTTCACAGCTCTAACGGGTCATCTTTCCATGAATTAAAGAAAAAAAAATGCCTGGATAGCCGAGTGGTTAGGACGCTCGCCTTCGATTCGGGGTACGCGAGTTCGAATCAGGCCTGGTGATGAATTTTTTTCACAACGTTTTCTCTCTTTCTGTTTCTTTATATCTTTCTTTCCGTGTGTCTGTTTGTTTCTCTCTTTCTTTCTTGCTGTCTCTCTCTCTCTCTGCACTCGTTCTCAGGTAGCCGCACAGTGGCACATACCCGTTAAGATGATAGTTATTTTGCGATCGACTCACGAGGAAGGATTTGCTTAACAGTTTCGCTATTAAAAAACATTTATTTCGTCATACGTCGCTGTGCCAATTATTATTGCACATACAAACACTCCAACAATAGGCCCCGTCTTTTTACACTTCTTTATTAAACCATTTTACAAAAGGACTTTTAGACAGTGATGACGTGGTGCGATGGCTGTATTATGAAATTAAGTTCCGCTAAGTGTAATGTCGTTGGCTTAACTGACAGGAGAATACCGCTTGTCATGAATTACTTTTCTAGGAACTGAAAAGCAGTTTTAAGAACTCTTTCGTTCCTTTGAAGAATCACTGTTTTTGCATTATAATATAGTTGACCTAATTATTAAGGCTAGAGATGCGTTAAATATGGCGAAATCTGATCGCTCTAGGTGTCCCGTTCAGTAAAAGTAAGCACATCATTTAACAACGGCACGAGCATACTTCTAATAAGTCAACTGCACCTGGAGCATAGAAACAAATTACATGCAAAACTGAAACGAACACGCAGGCGAGCTTGCCGTTGTTATTTCCAACTATTACTTCATTCCGAGCCAATGAGAAATAGCTACAAGTTTGGAAAGGCTGCTCCTCGAGAATGACGGCAGTATTGACGGCTTAACCTGTTCTTCACTATTTACACCCGCAATATTGGTCTGTGAAGGGAAATGTACACGAACAACTCAAGCGGCATATTACGTGTCTAAAGACCAATTACTGACAGAGAAGCCTACTCGTGAAAAGGAAATTCGCCGAAGAATAAAGAGTAGGTACATACGGCAGGCATTCCCAAATCATGACTGGCAATCTTCCGCTTTTCTTAATGGGGAAAGCGTGCAGCCATTGCGTACTGCCTGTGCTAACATAGGTGGTTCAAACTTCCAAGATAACGAACAAAAACTCGAGAAAAAAAGCTTAGGGAGCACACAGCGTATAATGCGCCGGAAAATTATAAACGTAACAATAAAAGGTAGTAAGAAAGCAGAATGGGTAAGTGAACAAATACGGGTAGCAGATATTCCAGCTGGCTTTAAGCGAAAGAAATGGGCTTTGGCCGGCCACGTAATACGCAGGACTGACAACCGGTGGTCAGTCAGAGCAACGGATTTGTTACGGAGATGATAAACGCAGCCGAGGGCGGCATAGAGTTAGAGTGACAAAATGAGGAAGTTCACTTGCATAATTCGCACAAATTCGCATAATTGACATTAATTCGCACAAAATTAGGTAACCTCGAGACCACTTGGAGAGGCGCTGGTCCTGAAGTGGACACTGATTCGGGTGGTAATGATGATAATAATGCCGTCTATCAAGGCAATAAGAACAACGTGTACAAATGCACTGACACAGTCTTCCAGTTCACTTTCCTTATTCTCCACACACACACACACACACACACACACACACACACACACACACACACACACACACACACACACACACACCACACACACACACACACACACACACACACACACACACACACACACACACACACACACACACACACACACACACACACACACACACACACACACACACACACACACACACACACACACACATGTCTACTTCGCAATTGTGTGCGTCTTGCGCTACATCGTTATTCCTGTCGTACATGTTTACAGCTCTAGTATGCTGAGTGCGTTTCTGGGCATGGTAACCTGCGTCACGTTAATATACGTCGTTACATCACCACACACGCCGGTCGCTCTCCAGCGCACCCACGATGATCTTAATCGGCGGATTCTGCGTTCTCCTTCTACATTATAGAAAAGGGGCAATTCAGGGCCGCAGGGATAGGCCCGCTCCTGCAATATGGGAAGCTGCAGCTCAAACTGCTATTTCGCTACCTATGCTACCTGCTATTTCGCTACCTCACATAAATGGGGCCTATGCCCCATTTATGTCAGAACTTAGGCAACTGGTCGGCTCGGTATCGCGATACATCAGTGACCGGCCCGCATTTATTTCGGCCATGAACGGAAGGCGGACTTTTCATACCGAGACGCGAAATAAGGATACATATTGAACTTTCCATAACTACTAGAGAGCGAGCTCGTCGGTGTTTGCCGCTTGGAGGACAGAACTTATAATTTCGGCGCTGCCTGTCATTTTTTTTCGCCTCTTGTGCGCGGCAACCGGCTTCTGGCAACCGCCAGAAGCCGGTTGATTTATGTTTGTTCTTTTTCTGTCAAGATAACTCGCGCTCCAAGGGAAAGAAAACTGGAGTGACAACAATTATGTGTGCTTTTTTATGTGATTTGGCAATGCGAGCGTCGTCTAGAGGCAGAAGCCTTGGGAGTTCATTTTTTCACCTTATTGAATACCCAATGTTCAGCGTCTAAATCTGGCTGTTATATGCTAGCCAGGAAAAGCCGTCACATGGCTTCCCCCTTTTTTTTTCAGTTTCAGGTTTGATTTGACGAGTGACGAAAATGTGTGGTCCTGTTTACTGGGTGCCTCAGCGTTGGGAATATACCGACTGTGTCTTGACCAAATGGTTGTCCAGCGTATAATGGCATCTCCATCCCTGAAGAATGCTCGAAGGTTGGATCTGCTCGTTTCTTTTCAGTTTGGACGATCTTACTTTGCTCATTTTATGCCATGTCTACATAGACAGAGCGAGAGTCCTCTGTTACTTTGTTTTTTGCGTTTATTATTATAACATTCTCGCTCCTTATGTTGCATTTATTTTGCGAGCACTGTTTTCTGTATTGGATATATTGATCTGCCTTTGCCGCCCAACGGCTTCCGGAAGCACATTGTACTTCAAATGATAGCACAAATATGCTCCGCATTTACGCGAACAGCCCTGCTGAAAAATATTCTCCGGTACAGCGCACGCTTGCGAGAACATCGCCAGGCTGAAGCAAAAGCCGTTTTTTCATGTTAAAAGTCTACAAGTATCGTCTCCCATTATTTGACATACTCATTAATATGTGTTTTAATAATTTTAAGTTTGTGTAGCTCTACTCGTATTTTTATCCCCGCGGAACGGCATTGGAATTATATGTCCGAAAAAGTTTCGTCTCAGCTGACTCTCACTGTGAATGTGCAATGGCCGTAGGTTTCCCTTAGAATTTGATAAGCTTAATAAACAGCCGTTTCGATTGGCATGGAAAATTTTTATAAACGCCAGCTTAACCGCCATTGTACCCTTCGTGGTGCAGACGCTACGTTCTTTCTTTTGGGCCGCCTCCCGAGAATGCATTACCTTGATAGCTGTTCTATTTTTATTTGTGGTAATAAACTTTACATATTTATTTATTTATTTATTTATTTATTTATTTATTTATTCGTACCCGCATTGAGTGTGCTTTCAAGCTTGCAGCATTAATTCGATATATTTGCCCAACGTTTCCTTGCCAAATCGTTCTGTGTGTCACTACATTATTTCCAGACGTTTTGTGCATTATCCTTTGAACAAGTGTCCGGCCTGCGAAATCGGCAAGATGCGAACACACTTGCCTCATAGAGCACATGATATGCGTGGCGGCAGTTTTCACTCTCCCGGATCGAATCATCTTTTGACTAAACTATCCCTATAGACCCAGCAGTCGAAACCATTGCAGTTTGTTGTGTACCTACCTACATTGCAATAAAAACAAAACTTGCTCGCACACGCGCACCTCATGCCTTGCAAAAGAAATCTTCGCTTCGACAACAAAACTCAGCGCGTTATGGTGGGTACTGGTCTACATACTGTCATGGCGATTGTTGCTTAATGGTGACCTTGCCTAGAAAACAGAGCCACCGCTATACTGGAAATCTTCGCGGATAGTAAGTGAAGTGTGAGCCGTTTTATAATATGAATGCAGTCTGTGCATGCTTTATCACTTTTATGGCTGTTGGAAAGGGAACAAGATTCATCAAATGAAAAAATAAGATTTATTTTATGCTGTTTCCCCAACCGTCAAACCTCCTCTTTCTTGCGCGCTTCCCCATAACTTATTGAAGTTGTCGAATCGTTCATCATCGTGCTGCAAGGACGCCTTATAACACCTCGTTAGGTCATAGTGTAAGCAAACTTCACGGAAAGGCTCTTCACTTGGAATCAAATGCCGGACCATGACATTTTGTTATCAATCTGCCAAGCATTCCTTCTAAGAAATGGTATTATTTGCTGTGTAGCTTCGTCCCACAAGTAAGCGGATGTAATCAAATATTGTTGAATAGAGAATGTTGCCGGAGCTACCATTGCACGAGAAGACTTGTCTTCATCAGGGCAGGAATCACCTGCCTTAACAGTGTGCTTTTGTATAGCTTGCTCACACTCGCCCAGCCTCAAAAGTGGAGGAAGGAAAAATAAAGCACAGTAATTTCTAACGCAACAAAACGACACGAGAAAGACGACAATACGCACTCTTCCTTGTGTCGTTTTCTTGCGCCGGAAGTTACGGTGGAAGAGCACCAACTAGCCCGTGGACGCATTGTGTTAAAGAGAAAGAAAGTACGAAAAGTAGGGTAAAGACCGACGCTGATGAGGGGGGCTGATAGAGAGGCTGGCGTGACATATTGCGCATCGGTGTTTTGCAGTAAGGGAGAAGTGCGAATAAGGCTAGACAAACAAGCTGCTACGAAGGCGGTTGCTACCCTGACGAAGATAAGTCCTTTCGTGGAAAGGTTACCTTCAGCGGCATTCCCAGTTCAGCCATTTTTCAGACAACACGAGAGCGCAGAGCCGTCGGCGGATAGATAGATAGATAGATAGATAGATAGATAGATAGATAGATAGATAGATAGATAGATAGATAGATAGATAGATAGATAGATAGATAGATAGATAGATAGATAGATAGATAGATAGATAGATAGATAGATAGATAGATAGATAGATAGACTTCAAGCAGCCATCTCTCCACAGCTTCTAAGTCTCAATTGGTGCATATAGACTAAGTCCTTCGGTGTTTGGCTCGGGTGGGGTCTTTGGTGAGAAAGCACTAGAGCCGGGGTGTACTCCCTGGTAGCGTTGCATGAGGAAGCTTTGATTTGTAAAAGACCAACACTGTCGGCTACACGTGATTGCAGTGAGGTAGATAACGAAGAATATTTCAAATCATCTGTGTACTATTTGGCATGAGCACCAGCCAACGCGCATTTACCTTGAATAATTCAGGTCACTGTAATTGACATTGTACTGAATGCTTTTAGAAATAAAGCGGAACTAGGTCATCAGCTTATTCGACAAATTTTGTAAAAAACACATGAGGATTACTTTGCGACTCAATGTCAGTGTTTAGAGAGGTGGTGGCAGTAATAAAAAGAGACCGTCATTGAGGCACATTTTCCGTGTACCAAACCAGGTGTGCGCTTGGCTTATTTCTCCGCATATCGTTTTTTTTTTGTTGCATTGTGCTCTTTCTCTCATTCTTTTCGTGCTCCAATCTCTGCTTCGTGAAATTTGGGTCGACTTCCATTTCTGCTGAATCGGGGTAAGCCATTCAGCAGGACTATACAAGGTTAGAACATGAAATTACAGATAAATCATTTCGTTATCAGCGACGTAAGATGCTTGCACTAAAAGGCTACAAGAGTAGCAGTAAATACCTACTTGAATATATGCAGTAAAACATATGTGCCACATGGTGCTATACACAAATAAAATGTATTAGAACAGAAACAGCGGTAGGACTGCCATCGAAGCCCGTGATGTAGTAGAAGGGAAACTGCTTGATTTCATATGACGGACACAAGACAGGAAAAAGACGAAGGCAGGTGCTGCATCCATCTCGTCTTAAAGCATTTTCCTAGAAATATGTTGAACCAACTCGACCAAAGTATGACTCCGTTTGTGATATGGTCGCCCTGCTTATCATTCTTATATCTTTTCTTTTTTATTTTGTCCTCTGCGCAGAACCGTGGTCTCTGGTGCCTTTTACTTCTTCTGCCATACATCACCTGTACTTTACTAGGAATAGCGATAACCATTTGGTATCGGGGATGTGATCCCGGGCTGTCTGGAGCGATAAAGAGCATTGATCAGGTAAGTCTGGTTGTGCAGGCACCTTGTCTGTTAATTATAGTGTCATACAAGGTTATTGCCGCTAAGCGACGGATGACAGCATAGCCATACGAATTATAGTGACAGCTATGTCACAGACAAATTCGAGCACAAGATGTTTCCTTGTGGTTTGAAAAACATGCTATAGGAACTCGCGCACAAGCAACCATGTTTCTTTTTTTTGTTACCTTCCATATTGCTCAGCATTTTCACACTCACGCTTGACTGAACCGGCAGCTCATATGTAATGACCGACTTACTAAATCATTACGTTGATACTATTTGCTTCAAATGTTTGGTATACTCTTGATCAGGACGACAACATTGATTTATTTGGCAGTCCACAACATTATCAAACATCTGCGCAGAATATGAATGAATAAAGTTATTTTTTATCACAGGGTCCGCTATTCGTCGCCGTAATTTGCCATAGGAAAAACTATAGCGCTTTTAAGGCTTATGAAAATGCAGGCGGTCTCTTGCTAATAAAATTATTCAATAAAATTCATTTGTAGAGCTGCCCTTTCCGTCTGTTGTGAATCCTAGAAATTTTCGTGTATTGCAACATCTGTCACTTCCCTATTTATGAAAATCCTCAGTTCTTCAGTCTCATTTATATGCCGAAAAATGACCGCCTCTCACTTTCAACTGTTATTACGTTCAAAATGGCGGCTTTTTGTTCGCTTATATTTTCTGCCACTAAACCATCATCGGCCATATATAGGAAATTGGTTAGTATTGTTTCGACAAATTTCGCCCCCCAAGTTCCTTTCACGCAAATTAGCCTCTGGGAACATCTATTCTGTACCCAGCAAAGACGTGCGCAGAATTTCTGTCTTAAATAAGCGTAGAGCAAGAAGCCAGTGTCGCCAAAAAGTTTTTTGGAGCCCTAAATTAATTTGTGTCTCCAGTTGTCCTAACGACTGCTTTCTGTCCAGCATAAACGTTTTAATTAACATACTGGTCGTTTGCTATTCCCATTATTCTTCGATATACCTGCAGCTTGAAGCGGCCACCTGAATCAAAACCGGTGCTTAGTGTAACAACATGAATTGTAAGTTGCCTGGCAACTTACAATTCATGTTGTTACACTTCAGTATTTTTCATGACATCGCGTACTTGAAATGTGGTCGCTGGTATGCTTCTTTCTCAACTCTGCAAGCGGCTACAGCCGGTATCCCATTTCAGTGCCAAATTCAAGCAATTAATTGGGGTCATATAACGGGACCGGAATTCCTTCTGTATGTTGTGTTTGTTACTGTGCTAGTCTGTGTGAAAAGGTGCGGCCGAAGTTCAGCTGCAGGCTCGCAGAATATAAACTTTGAACATTTTAATACATGCCCCCGATTCTCACCAGCGCATGGTATAGTGCGGTTGGTGGTCAGTTGCTGATTTGGAGTTGTTGATGTCAGCGTCGTTTCTTCAATATATACAACTGTATACAAATGACCACAGATGAGTAGTCGTCGTTTAAGCACACCCCTTTTTCGCTAGCCACGGTCACACGCGTACGCAGGCTACTCAATATTATCACCGCTATTCGACGACTTACTGCGACGTTGTCGTAGCAGTCATCGTGCATGACAAATAGTTTACTGATATTAAAATGAATATCTCCGAAAGCGGAGCGCTTGTGTATTAGCGCACTTGCGTTCAGCGTAATAAAAAAAGATGTGGTGGCAGAAGCCGCCTTCGATGATGCTCGAAGTTTAAAGCATTTCGAAATAAACACTTAGATTTACGAACTGCTGTTTTAATTTCCCCTTTTCAAGTTTATCCTGTGCTAACGACATTACCAACAGTTTTTTCACGTAGCTTTACTGTCAACTAGTTCGTTATGGGGAAAGCGGCGCGAAGTGTGCAGCCCATATACACGTGCGAGGCTAGGTATGTCTGTTAGTGACTTGTGCATCCGCACTAGCGGTGAATGCAGTGAGGAGAGTATCCTGCAGCAGCGGCGCATAGACGCAAGCAACGCAGCTGTGCCACGCGTATTCGTAGCGCGCGTGCACATGTCGTCGACTGAAGCAAGCAGGCGCCCAAGGCCAGCACCCTCCGAAGGCCTTAATGTTTATTTCCTCCGCTATTGCATTTTCCCTCCTACTTGAAACTTCCAAATAATTTTACTGCACCGCTCTGCTGGCGTATATCACGAAGGCACATCTTCAACTTGCACTTTTGCATATTGCTAACTCCTATTTGCACTGTTCCTGTATTCGTCGTGTTTGTTTAAAAATTTACAAATGTATGTTTACCCATCGCAGACATCACACCTACAACACAGAAATTTTTCAGAACTGCGTCCGTATAGAAGCTTTTCTTAGTAAGGCTGTGTGCCTTCACTCAGTTAGGCAACAAGCGCACCGGAGTTTCGCTTTGAGAATAAGCACTATTATGTCGGTGCATGTTTGCCGACGGTGTCTTTTCGAGCGTCCTCGACTAATTGCAAAGAACCGGCAAACAACATAGAGCAAAGCTATTAGGTGAAAAGCCAAGGCGCGTTGCCCCACATTGTTTGCGTCTTTAGAAAGATCACAGCTTCGCCGCAAGGGCGATGAAATGAATGCGATAGCAACAAATTGGAATGTAATGCAGATGGCTACCAGCTAACTTTTTCGATCGGATAGCGCGTAATTCTACAAAGGGCTGGTGTAAGCAAATACTGCCGCTCCAGGGGCGAAGAGGTTTTCGTGGTGTCTATCGTCTCAACGCGAACTAAGCGGCGAGAACACAGCACATACAACGGTATACGAGCCGTCCACTGATGTCTGCCTAGATAGCGCGCGCCAGTGCTCGCGACCGCACCCTTACGCATAATCAAGGTTTGTAGTGGGTGAATGGGCACTGCAGTCCCTCTCGCGTGGCTCGTCTCGCGTAGCCAAAGTCGTGAGCTACGCAGAAAACCACCCGATTTCAGCCAGCTTTGACGCCTTAGCCACTTTGCACCGTTTCGCCTTCCGCCTAGGCATTAGGAATAAAACTGTCGTCCTTCGGCATGTCTCACTACATGTGACATTATTATACCACATATAATGTGGTTGCTTTCCCTCTAGAAGATATACTGGTATTCCCTCTATGAAATATGCATAAGCACTGCTGAATACGGAAACCAATTATCAACATATACACCTCCGTAGATTGTCTTTCAGCTTGATCAAAGAAGCATTAGTACACATACTTCGCTGCATAATGACTCATTTCACGCAGCCTTGATCACTAGAAGTTTTCGAAATGTTCTGGGAAATGCAGAATTTTGAATATTATGAATCAATCCACACTCTGCAGAACAGCGCATAAAGTAATCATGAATATATTTTTGTCACTTTATCTTATCAATACCTTGATTTAAGCGTGTAGGTCCATCACTAAGGATACTTGAAAAGCGCGAACGACTACGAAACACATTTTTATATCCACTGGCTAATATTAACAATGGCGCCAGTCCTGTTGTATGTGTTTTGTCTTCGTCTGCGCTTTTCAAGTATACTTTACCTTAAGTTGTTGCAAAACACCTGGAGTGAAAGTTAGGAACCTCCCAATAGAAGCAGCGAGAATCTCCTGCTTCTGCAGTTTACCAAATTATTGACCATGAACTACTTTGTTAAACAGAAGCTCTTAGTTATCTTCGTCACTTTAAATTTTCATACAAACATTGTAAAGTCCGGAGCATTTAAAATTTCCGCCCAGAACGTCCGCACCTACATTTCATGATAGTATTCTCGAATATGTAAAAACTAATTCATTCATAACCACCGAATTACGAGAGTTGCCTGTTATTTATTTCTTTTTCTTCAGATTATACCCCACTATCTTACCACTGAACTTATCAGCATACCAGGACTCGTAGGCCTCTACCTGGCTGGTGTAGTAAGTGCCGGAACAAGGTAAGTGCAAAAAAATCATAGCTGATCCCTCCGCCTTGGGAATCGGTATAACACGAACGTGTACCGCGTGTTCACATGAGTAGTTCATTGTTTATTGTGCATTGAGGTATGAGACCTTGGCCAATGTCTATTGGTGTTTAACAGCTGAAGCACCGTTTCACGTGGATGCCCGCATATTGACGTCTAGTGACACATATTCATCCCGAAGACTGATTGAACGTTGTGGACACAGCATATCGTAAATAACGTGCAAAGATGACATCGACAAGCGCATAATAAACGCTGGTACTGAATATGCACTCTTTCTAAGCGTCGTCACTTGAGGAGAGAAACGGTAGTGTGTGCGCTCCCGAGTAATACGGTAACCTATGACTGTGCTCATGCATACACTACCACACTGCACTTCGTAGGTTCGTAGCTTCAGCCGTGAACGGCCGAAGACGGAACTTACAGCTGGCGTCAGTGTCGCTGCACCAAGGAGCGACATTCGCCCGTGGATATTGCTGCCTTTCTGCGGTGCTTATTACAGCAGTTTTATTGGGTGGTGCTATCACATTCGAGGCAGCAGGTGGCGGGCAAACACCGTTGGTGCATATGGAAGCTGCGTTACTCCTACAACGAGCTCTCACACGCTAACACGACACGAAAGGCAAAGAACGTAACTCCATCAAGGTGACTCCACGACGCTCGCACTGCAATCATTCGTCACTGACATCGAGACCCTTTAACTTCGTCGTCGCCGAATCGCTCCCAATCGGCGCTTGTCAGTGTCATGACACAGTACTTCACTTCACCGCACGCAGATGGCGGCACTGCCTCCCCAGCTACCTCGCCATTAGAGAGCACCGTGCGAGAGAGAACGTGTGAGAGCGCTCATTCGACTACGCCGGTCGCGTCGTCGACGTTGCTGGACCTCGGCATAAAACATTTTCGTGTTCAAATTCTGTATTTAAAACACATGGGGATAGTAACCGCCTTCGAAGAGCGCGATAAACTTTTAGAAGTGCCCTGACATGGAAGCCTCCACTGCAAATCTTCATTGTAAGGGTCCTTTCTTCTTGGCCGTTTCTGGGCAACTAAATCCATCACATGCATCTTTAGTACTCAATAATGCCCTGGAGAAAAAGTAATACAGTTGAACCTCTCAATAACGAATGCCCTCAAGAACGAAATTCTCGTGACAACGAAGAAATCTGGTGTCCCCCGCGACGTCTATATATTGTTCAATGTATTTGCCCCCTCTTGACAGCGAAGAGGTTTTACAAAGCACTCCTGCAATAACGAAAGTTTCAGGTAATAATCCGCGACGTGTTTTTGAACCCGTGAGGTGGTTTGGAACGCAGGAGTCTGAAAATTGCAGCACCGCTATTCAACAAGTCGGCACATACGTTTGTGCCAACAAGCATTGGTCGACCAGTGCTGTTTATATTCTGTCCGATGATGACGATAAGACTGACACTGATGAGAATGATGATGATAGCCACAAGTTCAACAAGAAGCTGTTGAACTGCACGACTTTTTGCGTGCCGACGCCGACCACATCGCGCACGAAGAGTTCAGTGACTACGCTATCATCAAAGGTGTGTGCGAAGAATATGAGAGTGACGGCAAGAATGAGCAAAGCAACAAAACGTAAGAAAAGCAAGTAAGCTCGCGCGAAGTTCTTGATGCTTTTGAAATTATTGGCACTTTCCTCGGCGCCCAAGACACGAAGCTATGCAAAGCTTATTAAACTGCAAGGCTCGAGCCGACAAGCTCGTTCAAAAGCAAAGAGAAACAGAGCCAGATAAGCGATTTCTTCAACCAAATTTGGTTGTCCGAAGTAACTGGTGAGCGTATTTTTCTATGTTTGCGACAACGAAATTCTCACTATAAAGAACAAAACTCGCTTCCCCGGCGATTTCTTTATTGAGGGGTCCGACTGTAGTCAGTTAACAAGTCCACTTCAGCCATCCGTGGTTGTAATGTCCACTGCACCTGTAGATGGTTTTATGACTATGGCTAGAACTCAATTGAACACTGCGCATGAACGCATGTCCTGCTTGTTCTGTCTTAACCGTTATCTGTGGCGTGGCACGACACCCGGCGCTATCTTGTCGCAATAGGTTTATATCTCTTTCCTACGCGTATTTGTACCACAGATCAAATGATATGCGTCAAACAGTGCCATGTAGCCGCCATTCGTCGCTTGTTCCGCATCGTCTTTCAACCCCTAGATTGACATAGGTGGTCACGTGTCGTACTAGGAAGGATGAGCAAAGCAATGCGTAGCGAAGAATTGAGCTACCGGAGCCTTCGACATTGTCAACGCATCGCCTGTCAAAATAGTGTGGCACCTTTTTCTTAGTTCAAATCAAGCCGCTTCTGCGGCTATACGTTGACCCTGTCATTCTGGTGGCGCAGGATTGAATTGTCAAATCGTCATCTTACAGAAACAAAGATTATGTGGTGATGAAACACTTTAACAATGATCTTTATTACGCGCAAAGTTCCCAGAAAATTACGATAGCTATTCGCGCCACAAGTCTGGCACACACTCACACGGGCTAGTAAACATTTCTAGCTTTCCACTATATGGCATCCGGCGTCATTGGCTGCATCATATTGTCAATCACGTTCACGTCCATGGGTTTGCACTCATTGGGCCCACAATGCAACATAAGAATTTTTGAAGCAAGCGCTTCATAGTGACTTGCCCGTCCGTATACAATGCCACGAGGAAATCCACATGAACTTGCCAGAAAGGCAAAGTTACTTGTTGAAGAAAAGTTGGTAGACCGACTGTCCTGTGTAAATTTGGCCCTAGGCCTGATTTCCGAACCATGACGAAATTTCCGTCAGTTAGGTAGCTTGACTTTCTCAGAAATCCGTGAGCATTTCATTGTGACGTTGTGCTACAAAAGGATGGCTGCCCATTTTCCATTTCGTAACACTTATTCCACCTAGCGTGATTCCGAAGAAGTGATTTGCCATAAACGCTTAATCGTAAGTCATAAAGATAATGGGCGCAATTCCTCTAAGGCATTGTTGGTGAAGAGGAAACATGGCATTCGTTGGGGTTTACATCGTTTGCGAAAAGTACACAACAAGGGGCAGCGAAGGACAATAAGTTTAATATAATAAAGCGGCTGAAAGTAAGCACCACTCTGTTTTAGAATGAAGATTCTAGCCCGCCTTCATGTACTCACACTGGGAGGTTCATACTGAATAAGTAATGAGTTAGGAATAATACATATGATTTTCCTAAAAGTTATCTAACTTTCCCACACACTGTTAGCCGACTAAAGGCTATTGCTGATGATGTTCTATGCGACTGTTGTTGAAGTTTTCTCACTTTTGCTTTAGGCGTTGAAATAGCCAAACAAAACATTCCATGTTTTTTCACGCTATACATGTCGTTTAAATGTTTCCAAAGCCATACTTTCCTCATCTGCAGAAGAAGCGCCATATGCCACATGTCGTTTTAATGTTTGCAAAGCCATATACTTTCCTCATCTGCAAAAGAAGCGCCATATGTGGACTCTAACTGCTTATACGTAATTGCGCCAGGCTGTGTAGTTCAACACTTCAGCATAAGTGATGACGACGCATTGCTGAGATCACTTCCTTGCTCAAAACCAGGCATTCAAGAGACCGAACTGTATGGCGACTGTTGAGCTTGCCGTTTCGTGGCAGCAGGCTTCTTGATTGCGGGTTCGGAGAGGTTTAGAAGGGCAGCGAATCGGAAAGTTGGTTTCTATCCATACATGGGACCAGCTGAAGGGGCGATGGGGGGGATATGACAAAACATGATTTTACGGCTACTCATTGACGATAAAGTTAAGATTGTAAGTCCTGTGACTCGCAGTGTGTGTTTCTACTGAAGTAAGCTTCCCGTTGTCTTTGCGTCTCGCTGTATTTCTTGTTTTCGCTTACTGTGCAAACAGCCAAGAAGGACGCTTTTACAACAAGGTGCGCTTGCATTAATTGCAGAAAAAACGCAACGCAAGGCAGCCTTTCGAACCTTACTGAAATGCTCATCGCACTTGTTTTAACACGGAAGTGTTTTATGCCGGGGTCCACCAAGACTTCAGTGACGTATTTTCTTCATGAAAATGAGGTTGAAAAAATGCCCGTGATCAGATGGCAAAGGAAAAAATGCTCCTTCATTAGGATTAGAGCCCACGACCTCTCGGTCCGCGACAACAGATGCAACAGATGATCTGGGAAGAATAACGTGAAGTAATGCAATAGGACCCTGGCTTCCTCGATTAGCTCCTGCAACGCGTCATTGCTATGCGTGCGTCCCAACCGGCGCATTTCCAATAGCAGAAGTGTAATTTTGTCAACGCCATAACACACCGCGAGGTGGTGACTTTAGCCCATGCCTCGGCCTCGCTTAGAGCTTCCATCCATATCAAAAATAGCTCTGCCGCGCGTGCCTGCGTCGCCTAACTGTAACACCGCGTACGCTCGCCCAGAGAAAAATCGCGGCTGGGCTAGAGGGTAGACACGACGCGCGTTGCTTTTCCGTCTAGTTCCGCCGTGGTGTTCAATAACTCTTTAACATGCGGCGGAATGCCGCATGCCGAAGTTCCGCATGCAATCAGCGACGCTCTTCTGGCTGTCCCAGCGCTTTCTCTGATTACGCTCTCACCTTAGCTACTACAGCTACCACAAAGGTTTCTTTAATCATTGATCATGGACATTAGTCCTCGGGATGGACATGTCAGACACCAATATCCATTGTGCAAGCTCCTTCACATCAATGCACTGTAAACATTCTACTACTTTTGTAAATGCACGTTTTAGCTTGGAGTTATACCGATTCCTGACGGAGGGATCCGCCATGTATTTTTTTTGTTTTTACATATGCTTCCAAGCAGGAATGCTGTGTAATTATTGCATTTCGCGCACAGTTCAGCAGTTGCAATTGCCACGAGGCATTTCAGTGCACTTAATAGAATACAGCAGTTTTGTCTGTACAGTACGTATGCGCTAGTTCTGACAAAAACTACTTTCATCCCAACCAGCACGATATCATCAGCAATAAATTCTGAAGCAGCAATACTCTACGTCGACGTTATCTCTCACGTGTACAAAAGAGCGGACGAGCACGTGCTGTTGATAACGCGCTGCACCGGTAAGTAAATACCGCTTTGTCGGCGCTTAATGTGCTCTCACGCACAGATATTTTCACGAAGAGCTATTATTCAAATTACATTGAACATTAAAAGCAAAAGTGCATCAAGAGCTCTCGTTATTCTATTTTGTAAGTGAGGTGAAGGAAAGGCGTTTCTCTCTCAGCCAGGCGCGTGTATGTACATTATTTCAATTGTTGGAATATATTTAGTGTGTGAATATTGGGTCGTATTGCTGGGCGAAATGCACCATCATTCGAACACTTTGAGGTCGCTATATTTTAAAGACATCCAGGAGGCAAAAGGTTACCCGGAGCATCAATTTTTTTTAAATTCAACAACTCGACTTAGGTTTGAACACACATCTGTCAGGCAAAATGCCACTGGTGCCAGAGCGCTCCAACGGCTGAGCTGTTGCATCGCAGCACTTTTACAGCGAAAGCCGTTATGAGATCATTTCACCGGCCGTTTTTGGCGCCGTAGTTGTCCGCCGCCGCCGCCGCCGGTGTCCGTAACCACTATCGCTCGAAATAAGAAAAAAAAACAAAATAAGAAAAAAATTCCAGGATGAAACGAGGTTCGAACCTGGGCCCTCTGCGTGGGAGCCCAGTATTCAACCTCTGAGCCATGCCGGTTTTTTTTTTCTTTCATGGTATTTATTCAACATAGGATATCACTTGAAAGCAATTGAATACAGACAAAGAACTAATATGTTGATTATGCTCTTATCGCAACACAATGACGAACAGAAGGCACTACAGAATTCGCAATCACCTCTATAGCGGATACATCACATAACTGATTTTTCAATTGTGTGCTAGAACAGCGGTAAGGATAAGCACCTCACCAATGCCGTATACCATTCTGGTTGATATTCCATTTGCTCGTAGACATCTCTTAGCTGAGTGACCAACCTAATGAAGTGGGCTGTTGAGGAAACTATCGGCTCTGCGTTTCTCTGCAACATGCGCGTCTTCCACAGGCTATGCATTCCAATGAGGAGAAACATGTCGAATGGTACGTCATTACAACTCGCTGGCAAGAGATATCGCACGGAATGGGAATTTAGCACAAAGTCTTTTTGAAGAGTTCGTTGGAGCACATCCCAAAATAAGATTGCATCTCTGCAGTCTATAAAACAATGTTCAATAGTTTCTGGCACATCACACAGAGGACAATCAACGGACGACACAAAAATGTCTCTTGAACAAAGCCAAGTCTTCACAGGCAAAGTCTCTGAATGTAATTTAAAAAAGAACGTTTTTGTCGATGGTGTCAGCGGCATTTTACGTATTCGATCTAAGACATCATGTCCTGGCAGTCCCAAGTATTTTGCACGATAAAGTGGTGGCGGAAACAGCATCGCTATTAAATCTCTGTAAAGATTTTTGCGTGATACACAGTACAAATATTCATTTGAAAACCTAACTGTTAAAAAACGAACAGAGAAATAAACTTCTCGCATAAATCCCCATAAACATGGTCGTGGAGAAGAATCGGATGAAACTACTAGATCAGGTAGCACATTAACCAGGTTTACCTGCAAGAATGCTCGAATAATAGGGTGAGAAGCGTCGCGGAAAAAGAAGTAGCGAGATACAATTTGCCGCACGTACAGATGTACTAGACCTAGCCCACCTGCACTAACTGGTCTGAATAGATTGTCTCGTCTCATGGATTCATATGTTGATGACCATATAAATGTTGCAAATTTACGATGAAAGCTCTGAATATGCGCTCTAGCACAATGCAGCACTTGTAGTACATAGAAAAGTTTTGTAGCCAAAAACTTGTTGCACGTTTCCGCTTTACCGAAAATTGAAAGGTTATGTGGTATAAAAGATTTAGCGTAACGCTCAAGGCCTGCCACCCTATCTTTCCAGTACTGTGCGCTTGACTTGTGTGCACTTAGTGGAACACCAAGATATTTTGGTGGCACCACAGACCACTCAATACCGGCAAACTGATCAGGTGTAGATCCCCATGACCCAAACCACAAACCTGAACTCTTAGAATAGTTTACCTGTGCGCCTGAGACGCTACCAAATTGCTCTACTGCATCAACAATCCTTTCAATACTGGGTTTGTCAGTACAAAAAAAGGCAATGTCATCTGCATATGCTAAAACTTTAACTTCATTCTCTAGCAGTCTGAAGCCATGAATATTGTGAGACTGAATAATATGCAAGCACATCGGTTCTAAGTATAGAGAAAAAAGGAGCGGCGACATAGGACATCCCTGCTTAACAGAAGAGCTGATAGATATAGGCTGCGAGAGATGACCGTTCACTATTAGGCGGGTAGAGCAATTATTATAACAAAGTTTCACTCCTTTTAACAATGTTGAGCCCACATTAGCTTGCTTTAAAAGGGAAAACAGAAACGAGTGAGAAACACGATCAAATGCCTTTGCGAGGTCAACTTGCAGTAATGCAAGTTGGTCAAAAGAATTTGAGCAAAAATCTAGAATAGTACGAGCGATGTGGATGTTAGTCTGTATAGAACGGCCTTTCAGTCCACATGTTTGATGGGGTCCAACAACAATCGACAATTACAAACTGCAACCGATTAGCTAAAATCTTGGCAAAAATCTTATAGTCTACGTTACATAACGTTATGGGCCTGTAACCATCAGCATGACGTAATTTTTCTTTATCAGCACTCTTTGGAATCAAAATTGTGTGACTTTTTGTGAAAGACTGTGGAAAAGCCTCGATCTCTAACGCCTCTGAGAAAATTCTCATTAGAATGGGACATAGACGTCCCTTAAAAGCCTTATAAAATTCACCTGATATTCCATCAGGGCCTGGTGTTTTCGATAAAGGCAATTGATCGATGGCAAGTTCTAGCTCTTTCTGAGTAAGAGGACCGCTTACAAGTGAACAATCTTCATCTGTTAATGGTTTAATGAGGGACACGAATTGATCGAGAAGTTGAACATTCTGAGCAGAAGTACTAGCACTAAACAATGTTCGGTAGTTGTTCTCAAATTCTGCCATGATATCATCTGGATTGGTCACCAAAGTACCATTAGAGTATACTTCCCATATCATTTTTGACATTGCGTTTCGATGCTCGTCAAGCAGAGCCTGACGAGTTGGTTTCTCGGAATTTAGTGCTCGATTATTGCGCGAGCGAATACGCGCACCTCTGTAGCGTTCTGCATTAAAATGTTGAATTTCACATTTGATACTAGCAATTTCTTCAACACATGAACCAGGTGCTTCACACTCTATCTCATAAAGGCTTCTGAGGCTATTCTCTAACATCTTTTCTTCGTTTTTCTTATAGAACGATTTTACAGAACTTTGTTCTATAGCGAGTGCGCGCACCTCTTGCTTGAACAACTCCCATGCAGCAAATAAAGGTAAATCAGCGTTAAAACAAGTGGTCATAGTTTTACACACCTCAGTAGTAAATGCTTTATCGCTTAAAAGGGTGGAATTAAATTTCCAAAGAGCCCAGCGAGGACGGAACTTTACATTGGAATTTTTTCCTAGTTGAGCAATGACGATGCAATGGTCTGAAAACGATACCGGTTCAGTAACACATGACCACCCACGCGAAAGAATGGTTGAAGAGATGTAAATTCTATCGAGACGTGCATGAGAAAGTCCTTGAATGTGCGCGTACGAACAACTCCCTCTGTGTGAGGCTCCAATATCCACAAGTCCCGCAATTTCAGTAATCTCAGCCAACACCTCACCGCTCTTGTCCCTGCGAGAACTGGGCCCTACACGGTCATTATCATCACAAACACAGTTAAAGTCGCCCATAAGCACTGTCTCTCTACCACAATCTAGCAGGGGGGCCATACTTTCAAAGAAAGCAACGCGTCTACCTATGTCATTCGAGGCGTAAATATTCACCAAACGCCATGCAACACCATGGAGCACAAAATCACAACGTATAAACCGTCCTTCAGTGTCAACCTCATAGCTGAAGGCGGAATAAGGGAGATTATTCTTAAGTAACAAAAGACAACCTGCCGACAAACCCACAGAATGTGACACACATATGTTATAATCATGCTGAAAGAGCCTTAGGGCCCTTTCAGTCTCGTCATCACTCTCAAGCTTTGTCTCCTGAACTGCGACAAAGTCGAAACGCTTGCCTGTAAGCAGCCGACGGAGTTGCATTTGTTTCTGCCGAGACCTAAGCCCTCGTAGATTTAAGGTCGCGAAGGTGAGCTGCATGGACGCCATGGTGACTACACACTGCTTTTCTATTCCAAGCTGTCAGGCGTGGAGGGTGAGGGAGAACCCTCCCTTGCACTGCCACCAGGCCGTCTGGACCTTGATCGTCGATGCTTTTCTTTGTGTTGAGACAGTCGCCTTCCACGTGATTGCTTTGGCACGCTGATGTCATTTTCCTCAGAGGACACAGATGCGTAGGAGGCGCGGCGTTTGGGAACTGCTGTGTCCATTTTAGTGGACACCTCAAGAGCAGGTACGGGAGCATTACCTTGGCTATGTCGCTGGTCAGGAGCACTGCTCGTAGCGACGACAGCATCTGCCGTGATGTCCTTGTTGTTGGCTGACTTGACGTTCAGAGACGTCCTCATCAGCACATAGTGGCTGCTTCTCACTCCGACACGCAGTTGCCTCGCATCTCTCGGACACGGAGGTGCTCTCGGATAACGTAACACTGGTTGTTGACGCGTCTGCTGGTACCGACGTATTCATTGTGCTTATGTCCATAGCGTTAACTGTTGGAAGGTCACCTTTCGCATCAATGACCTCCGTAGCATCCATTATGTGCTCTTTAACGGCATCCTCTTGAGGCCGGGTTCTGTGCCTTAGCTTATCGGCATAAGACACCACACACTCATCCGCAGAATGTCCAAAACGGCGACAGTTTTCACAACGAGGCGTCCGGCAATGCCGACGTATGTGACCAACTCTGTTGCGACGGAGGCACAGAGGTGGCCTCCCAGGAATCAATAGAGGAGAAAGACGAAGACGACGTTCCGAACGGTCGTGTTTTTGATGTTCTCCGCACCAATGGAATCATCGGCTTCTAGCCGAGGTACTGCTCAGGCTGCTGCCAGTAGTAATGAATACCGCACCGTACTTCCACGTCTGCCAACCGGTAAGCTCGTCACCGACTCTGTATTTCTTCACGCTGACCTAGCCGGCCGCCCCTATCGAGTTCAAGACTTCAGAGATGCCCTACGGAATGCTATCGACCTGAAGGAGATAAGTTCAATTGGACAGTTCCAGATGTCGCATGTCTGGATGGTTACCTGCAAGTCGGCGTTAGCAAAGGCCAAACTCGTTGCACTCAGTGAAGTGATGGCTAAAAACCGTCGCTGCATCGTCATAGACCCGGAGCCGGCAGAGGTCAAGATGAAGCTCTTGTGGCTTCCAGAACGGTTGGAGGACATCTATATACGTGAAGCACTTCAACCTTTTGGAAAAGTGACTTCAGTAAGCAGAGAAAGTTGGCGTGTAGCGGACATGGAGGACATGAAGACCCTTAACCGTGACGTTGTGCTCTCGTTAGCCGATGGAGTCACTGTTGCGGAAATTCCACATGTGCTTACTGTCTGCGGCGTACAGAGTCTTCTATTGATTCCTGGGAGGCCACCTCTGTGCCTCCGTTGCAACAGAGTTGGTCACATACGTCGGCATTGCCGGACGCCTCGTTGTGATGCTTGAAACTGCTTTGCAAAAAGGTCCATACAGGCTTCATGTCGGGAAGGAACCACATTAACATATGCTATGTAGCGTGGTAGACGAGTAAAATTAGCACCAAGCGTCGCACAACGCGAATTCTGTAACCAGGCGTCACACAATGCGAATTGCGCAACGAGAAGGTTGTTGAATGCTTCCAACCCATTACAAAGGGCTCCGCCATAAATCTTCATCGTCATCAGGCAGAGCATCAACAAAGTGCGCATAATGCCTTATATGCGTTTAGCAGGTAAAACGGCTCTCCGTAGAGTGACGAAAAATGGCATAATGCCTGCTTTCCTACTTCTCAAAAATTGCAATGATTTATAGCATAGTGGGTTCTTCGCAAGTGCACGTGTATTAGTTGCCAAGGAAGCCCATAATCGCATGATCCATTTCCTCGGGGTCTCAGTAAAGTTCTTCGCCCCCCGCCCTCTCTCTCCCACGTCAACGTATGTCTTACAGTATGGCGGGAGAGGGACATAGCGACCGGGAGGCACCTTATGCAAATTACATACGTCTGCTGGTTCTTGATCCGTAGGCGGGCGAGCTGTCGTGCTTCTTCGGCGCGCTGTAGGTAGGTGGTCACGTCGATGTTCTCCTCTTCGGTCACGTTTGGTAACATGCCGTCGAGCGCCGTTGCCGGGCTCCGTCCATAGACCAACTTATATGGCGTCATCTGTGTCGTTTCTTGTACGGCCGTGTTGTACGCGAAGGTCACGTACGGAAGGATGGCGTCCCATGCCTTGTGTTCGACGTCGACGTACATGGCCAGCATGTCGGCGATGGTCTTTTTTAGACGCTCGGTGAGGCCACTGGTCTGCGGGTGATAGGCGGTGGTGCGGCGGTGGCTCGTCTCACTGTATTTGAAGATCGCCTGAGTTAGGTCCGCAGTAAAGGCGGTACCTCTGTCTGTGATGAGGACCTCTGAGGCGCCATGACGCAAGACGATGTGCTCCACGAAGGACTTGGCTACCTCGGCGGCACTGCCTTTGGGTAAGGCCTTTGTCTCGGCGTAGCGGGTGAGGTAGTCAGTTGCCACGACGATCCACTTGTTTCTGGTATTGGACGTCGAGAACGACCCCAGTGAATCCATTCCGATTTGCTGGAACGGCCGTCGAGGTGGCTCGATAGGCTGCAGAAGTCGGGCTGGCCTAGTGGGTGGTGTCCTGCGTCGCTGACAGTCCCGGCAGGTCTTTATGTAACGGGTGACGTCGGCGGAAATGCGCGGCCAGTAGTACTTCTCCAGTATTCTTGCTAGCGTGCGAGAAACACCCAGGTGTCCAGGCGTCGGGTCGTCGTGGAGAGCCTGGAGGACCTCTGGCCGCAATGTCGAGGGTACCACGAGAAGGCAATCTGCTCGAAGCGGTGAGAAGTTCTTCTTTATGAGAACACCGTTGCGCAAGAAAAACGAGGTCAGTCCCCGCGTGAATACCTTCGGAACAACGGTGGTCCTGCCCTCGAGGTAATCCACAAGGCCCTTCAGTTCCGGGTCGGCTCGCTGTCGTTCGGCCAAGTCGTCGGCACTTATGGCTCCCAAGAAGCTGTCATCATACGTGTCGTCGAGCGGTGGTCGGTCGACGGGGGCACGAGACAGGCAGTAGGCGTCGGAGTGTTTCCTTCCGGACTTGTACACGACGGTAATGTCAAACTCTTGAAGTCTTAGGCTTCACCGTGCGAGGCGACCTGAAGGGTCCTTCAAGTTAGCTAGCCAACACAAGGCGTGATGGTCGCTCACAACTTTGAAGGGCCTGACGTAGAGGTAGGGGCGAAACTTTGCGTAGCTCAGATGATGGCGAGGCACTCCTTTTCTGTTGTGGAATAGTTGACCTCTGCCTTAGACAGCGACCGGTAGCACAACTGATAACCCTTTCCAGTCCACCCGTCCGCTGCACAAGGACGGCGCCGAGTCCTACGCTGCTTGCATCGGTGTGAACCTCCGTATCGGCGTATTCGTCGAAATGCGCAAGTATCGGAGATGTCTGCAGGCGTCGTTTGTGTTCCTGAAATGCTTCGACTTGCGCTGTTTGCCACATTAATTCGACGTCGGTCTTCGTGAGCTGCGTTAGTGGCTCGGCTATACGTAAAAAGTCTTTGACAAAGCGTCGGTAATAAGCGCACAAGCCGAGAAATCTGCGCATGGCCTTCTTGTCGGTGGGTGGCGGGAAAGCGGCGATGGCAGCTGTCTTCTGCGGATCTGGGAGCACTCCAGTCTTGCTGATCACGTGACCCAAAAACAAGAGCTCCTCGTACGCGAAGCGGCACTTTTTTGGCTTCAGGGTGAGCCCGGAGTTCTTGATTGCTTGAAGTACGGATTGAAGTCTCTGGAGCAAAGACCAAAGGACTCGAACAGGCCGTCCGGTGTTATGAAGGCAGTCTTTTCTCGGTCTGTCTCGTCGACTTCGATTTGCCAGTAGCCGGTCTTGAGGTCCATCGAAGAAAAGTACTTCGCGTTGTGGAGTCGATATAGGGCGTCGTCTATACGTAGGAGAGGGTACACGTCCTTTTTCGTGATTTTGTTGAGGCGACGATAATCGACGCAGAAACGTAGGGTCCCATCCTTCTTCACTAACACCACCGGTGACGCCCACGGACTCTGAAGGCCTGGGTGATGTCATCGCGGAGCATTTCGTCGACTTGTTTCTTTATGGCCTCAGGTTCTCGCGTCGAAACTCTGTACGGGCTCTGACGAAGTGGCCTGGTACTTGCTTCTGTTATGATGCGATGTCTTGCGATCGGTGTCTGCCAAAGTCTGAACGAGGATGAAAAGCAGTCCTTGTATTGCAGGAGCAGGGTTTTGAGCTGGTGTTGCTTGACCTTCGAAAAGCTCGGGTTGACGTCGAAATCTGGTTCGGGACCTCGACTCGTCGAAGCAGGTTAGGCAGCATCAAAGAGGGCGAAAGCATCGCTGGCGGCTACACATTCTTCGATCTAGGCGACCGTCGTACCAATGTTGAGGTGCCTATATTCGTGGCTGAAGTTTGTCAGCACTACCTTTGCTTTACCGTCACGGAGCTCGGCTATACCTCGTGCGACGCAAATTTGACGGTTCAGTAGTAGGTGATGATCGCCCTCGATGACGCCATCAAGGTACGCAGGTTTTTCGATGCCGACGGAAATAATGAGGCTGCAACCCGGCGGAATGGTCACCTGCTCTTCTACCACATTCATTGCATGGTTGCCTGGCGTAGCGCGGGGCGGGAGCGCTTTATCTGAGGTTAGTGTTATCGACTCAGACCTCAGGTCGATGACGGCGCCGTGTTCCCTTAGGAAGTCCATTCCAAGTATTACATCCCTGGAGCAGCTTTGTAGGATTACAAAGCTCGCAGGATAAGTCCGGTTATTGATGGTGACTCTCGCCGTGCAGACACCCATCGGCGTTATTAGGTGGCCTCCAGATGTCCGGATTTCAGGTCCACTCCAAGCCGTCTTTACTTTCTTCAGCTTGGTGCGAATGGCCCACTGACGACGGAATAGTCGCCTCTGTGTCGACGAGAGCGTTGATGTTGTGGCGGCGGATGAGAACGTCGAGGTCGCTACTTCGTCGTCTTGCGTTGCGGTTGGGTCGCGGCGTCGGGTCACGGCTGCGTCGGTATGTTCCGCTGCTTCCATGTTGCGTCGTCGGGTCTTCTTCGGTCCGCGAGGTTTCGTCGGCAGGGCTTCGTCTGCTTCGCGTCGTGTTCTGCAGGTCTCGTCGCGTTGTCGTCGGTGGCGGCCGCGGAGGATCTTCGGCATTTCGTCGTACAGCAACCGCACCTCCATCGGTTGGTGCCCTTAGTTTCCCGGATACGGGCTAGGCGACTGGCCCCGATTTAGGCCAGTGTACTGCCGGCGGTGCAGTGACATGTAGCGGCCCAGCGAAGGCGAACGGGAAGGTCGTCGTTCTTGCCACTGTGTTCCGGTGAGGTAGACGTCGATGTCGCGAGGCCGTTCGCCTGGCTGTGGGCGCGGCGCGTTCACGGCGAATACTCGAAGCCCCATCTGTCGGTGCTGACAGCGGCGGTACGTGTGGCCGTCCTCACCGGAGTGGTAGCAGAGCGGGCGGTTGTCAGGGGCGCGCCAAACATCGGTCTTCCCTGGCTTGTATCGCTGGCCGGTTGGCGGGCGGTATGACGTCGGTGCTGGCGGCGGTGGTGCCTGGTGGCGGAACTGCTGTGGTGGTGCGGCGTCTTGACGTGGGCGAGGAGGGGGCATTGCGTCGGGCTCCAGCAGCATAGCTCACTGCTTGGAGCTGCGGCGGTGCCGGCTGAGGAACACCCAGTGATTGTTGGATCTCCTCGCGTACAGCGTCAGCAATGGACGTCACTTCGACTGGTGCCAAAGGTGCGAGCTTTCGCAGCTCCGCTCGCACGATGGCTCGGATCGTTTCACGCAGGTCGTCGGAGCAGAGTGGTTGAACGTCTGCGTACGCTGGCGTCGAGCGGCGATGGAATTGTCGGGTGCGGATCTCCAGCGTCTTTTCAATCGTCATTGCTTCGGAGATGAATTCCTGGACAGTACACGATGGGTTCCGCATCAGACCCGCGAACAGCTCCTGCTTTACTCCTCGCATGAGGAAGCAAACTTTCTTGTCTTGCGGCATTTCGGGGTCGGCGTGGAGGAAGAGTCTGGTCATTTCTTCTGTGAAGAGCACCACGTTTTCCTTTGGGAGCTGGACACGGGTTTCCAGTGTAGCTTCGGCCCTCTCCTTGCGGACGACGCTTGTAAATGTGGCGAGGAACCTGGTGCGAAAAATGTCCCACGTTGTCAGGGTTCGCTCTTGGTTCTCGAACAAGGTCCGCGCGGCGTCTTCCAAGGCGAAGTATACGTGCCGTAGCTTGTCCTCACTGGTCCATTTATTGAAGACGGCGACGCGGTGGTACGTTTCTAGCCAGCTTTCCGGTTCTTCAAATGACGATCCGCGGAACGTTGGCGGCTCCCTGCGTTGTTGTAGTACGACTGCGATGGCACAGGGGCTGTCATCGTTGCCGCCGTCGTGGTCATGGCCTGTGTCTTCCGGGTCTTATCAGGTAGAAGCCCGTACTCTGGTGCTAGACCTCGTTGTCTGCGGCTGGCTCGCCGGTCGGGGTTGGCGTTGACGTCTTCTTTGCGACTTGGACTGGGTTCACGGCTTGGCGTGGGCGTCCGGAACATGAAGGAAAAGCACCTCTACCAGATGTCACGGGGTCGTGACGTGGACGAAGACCGCAGGTGACGTGTCCGAGATGAAAGTCTTTATTTGGCCGAAATTGTGGCCGAGAAACGGAAAGGTAATTTACAGCAATACACAGTGTATGCACTGATAGCGGCGAACAAAGCGTCGACGTCGATCAACTGACAAGCGGTGAAGCGCGTCGGCATTTAAACATGTGCCGTCGAATATTCCAGCGTTATCGCTGGCTGTCGTGCAAATTCTAGAATTAGCTCGAGTGTGCGCGTCTTGCGCGCAATCTTAACAAAAGGATCTACGATGATCGCGAAGCTTCTCGAACTATGAGGCGCGGTTCGCGCTGAGCGTTGCTGACAGTCTTTGTGGCCGAAAACCGAATACAGATAAAGAAAAATAAAGAAACGCACGAGGAGATAAAGAAATGAATAAATAAATAAATAGATATATATATATATATATATATATATATATATATATATATATATACGTACAAATCGTGGAAATGCGATATTTGTTCGATGCCTTCACAAAAGCTTCTGTAGCCGTAGCCTCCTTATGGCTAAAGACGTCATTTGGGACAGTAATTAAGAAAGTTATCTAACTTTTTAGTTAGTAGAGTTAGGCGCTTCTATCAAATAGGAGAATTGAAGCTCTCCATGCGAACAACCGATCGCAGCGATGAAATATAGAAGCGGCATCTAGTAATTATTGTGCCGTAATGAAATTCAGCCTTTTGCAACGGCGAAACCGAAACGGAAGCACCGATGAGCGCAACAAGTACACGAGCAGAATGACGTCAGACAGAGGTGTAGTTCTTCCGCGTTCGTTCACGTGTGTCCATTCATGCGGGCTATCATGGCAAGCGCAGCCCGCACACCCACACAACAAAGTCCGTTGATGGTTGATGTAACGACGCTGACTCATTCTGGGCGTCTCAGAAGAATATGCCAGTTGCACTCGTCCACGTTTCGGTTCCGGTTTCGCAGCTGAATGGGGATGAAATTCTCAAAGCTGCAATCGGCTCTTCGCATGAAGGACTTCATTTTACCTAATTAGAAAGTGAACTGTCGAGAAGTTTGGACCTTTGCAACACCCAGTATACACGCACACACACTATATATATATATATATATATATATATATATATATATATATATATATATATATATATATATATATATATATATATATATATATATATATATATATATATATATAAGTGATCAGCGCCTCATGCATCTGAACGCCACTGACTCTTCTTCGCCTGAACACGAAGGGCGCGTTCGCCTCGTCACCAGCTCAAATTACGTTCTTCGACCATCTATAGAAGAGATTATAAGCGTTAATTCCAACGACATTGTGGATGGCGATATCCTCATTCTTCCTTACGGCCATACTCTGTCTCGAGGCACTGTGATACTTCCAGGCCTTATTTGCTTCTCTGACGGGTCTGCCTTCCTTACCGCTTTAAATCAAACCCCCGAATCTTTACTGCTGCCCCGTCGTGGATCAACCGTCACTTGCGCGGTCGACACTCATCCCGTTGTGATTGTTGCCCTTCCGAGCCATGAACTACCAGAGTCAACTTCACCGCCACTCAATGCCTCTTCCGCACCTTGGTTGGCAACCATAAGCCCTGACCTAACACCTGCACATTGTCAAGATTTGCTCACCCTATTGAACGGACACCGTTCTTTGTTTGACGCGAATTCGCCCGTCCTCAGCATGACTACCGCCGCTACCCACAGCATTCAGACTGACGGCTCCCGTATTATTCACCGGCGCCCATATCGCGTGTCTCTCGCAGAGCGCAAGATCATCGAGGAAAACGTCTCAGACATGCTACGACGAAACATCATAGGTCCTTCCTTGAGTCCCTGGTCATCCCCAGTTGTTCTAGTAGAAAATAAAGATGGAACAGTACGTTTCTGCGTCGTATACCGTGCACTAAACAAAATAACGAGCAAATATGTTTATCCTCTGCTACGGATTGACGACGCACTGGGTTCGTTACATGGCGCCGAGTATTTTTCTAGCCTTGACCTCCGATCAGGCTACTGGCAAACACCGATGTCGGAGTCTGACAAAGAGATGACGGCGGTTTCCACCCCAGATGGCCTCTACGAGTTTAATGTGATGCCTTTTGGGCTTTGTAATGCGCCCGCTACCTTCGAACGCATAATACAGCGTACTGCGTGGTCTGAAATGGAAAAGCTTGTCTCTGCTATCTCGACGACATAGTAGTGTTTTCATCCACGTTCTCGCAACATCTGCGACGTCTTGAGGAAGTCCTCACCTGCGTCGCACAAGCCGGCCTATAGCTCAATACAAAAAAATTTAGCTTTGCAAGCAAGACAATTAAGGTACTCGGCCACTTATTCAGCAAAGAAGGCATTCAGCCGGACCCTGAGAAGCTTGTCGCCGTTCTCAACTTACCACGGCCACAGCGTCAAAAACGCCTGCGCAGCTTTCTTGGGTTAGCTTCTTACTTCCGGCGCTTCATACACCACTTCGCAGCACTTGCATCTCCGCTCCGTCAACTCCTCGCAAGTAACGCGCCCTTCGTTTGGTCCTTATGAGGAACCGCTTTGTTCAGCCGTGCTCGAGCCGAAATCACATTGATGATGATATGTAAAGAGCAGGAAGAGTCATTCACTTATATATATATATATATATATATATATATATATATATATATATATATATATATATATATATATATATATATATGTATATTGCCACGTGCCTTTCTTTATCACTTTTGGTGTATTCGGTTTTCGGCCACAAAGACTGTCAGCAACGCTCAGCGCGAACCGCGCCTCATTGTTCGAGAACCTTCGCGACCATTGTAGATCGTTTTGTTAAGATTGCGCGCAAGACGCGCACACTCGAGCTTATTCTAGAATTTGCACGACAGCCAACGATAACGCTGGAATATTCGACGGCACATGTTTAAATGCCGACGCGCTTCACCGCTAGTCAGTTGATTGACGGACGACGCCCTGTTCGCCGCTATCATTGTACAGCGTGTATTGCTGTAGTTCTAGTTCTCATTTCCTGGCCACAAGTTCGGCCAAATAAACAGTTTCATCCTGCAAACGCCGACTGCTCTCTTCGTCGACGTCACGACCGCGTGACATCTGGTGGAGGTGCTGCTGCTTCCATGATCCGGACGCCCCCGCGAAGCGCTGACCCAAGCCCAAGCCGCGAGGAGGACGACGGCAAAGAAAACCCGGATCGTCGAACTAGCCTCCGGCAGCTAGGACTCAAGCCAGAGTACGGACCTCTTCCCGTCAACGCCAGGCAACCTAACGCCGTGACCTCGACTGTAACGATGACCGACCCAGTAGCTCCAACATCGATCCGGCTGCATCAGCCCCGGGAGCCGCCAACCTTCCACGGGTCGTCGCTCGAAGATCCAGAGAGCTGGCTGGAAAGGTACGACCGGGTCGCCGTTTTCAACAATTGGACAAGTGAAGACAAACTACGGCACGTGTATTTCGCGCTAGAAGACACCGCTCGGACATGGTTCGAGAAAAGAGAAGCCACGCTGACGAACTGGGACCTTTTTCGCGCCGCATTTTTGGACACCTTCGGCAGCGTCGTCCGCAAGGAAAAAGCCGAAACGCTGTTGGAGACCCGTGTACAGCTCCCGAATGAAAGCATCGGGATGTACACCGAAGAAATGACCCGACTGTTCCGGCACGCAGACCCGGCTATGTCCGAAGAAAAAAAGCTTCGTTTCCTGATGCGGGGAGTGAAGCAAGAGCTCTTTGCCGGACTTGTACGCAACCCGCCTAAGACAGTCGCGGAGTTCAGTTCGGAGGCCACAACGATTGAAAAGGCCCTAGAAATGCGTACGAGGCAATACAACCGCCGTATGCCGACGACGAACTACGGGGAAGCACATGCGCTGGGCTCCGACGACTTGTGTGAGACGATAAGGGCGGTCGTGCGCGAAGAGCTCCGAAAGATGTTTCCTGCATCGCAACCCCAAGTGCATTCCATAGCCGACGTCGTTCGCGAGGAAATTCAGCATTCGCTGGGAGTTTCTGCACCGCCGCCACCTGCGCCGGAAGCCATGAGCTATGCTGCCGTTGCACGCCATGCTGTCGCCACTCCGGGCTATCACCAACGCCCCGCGCCATCGCAGTTCCGTCGACAGACACCGCCGCCACCTCCGACGCCATCCCGCCCGCCTGCAGGCCAAAGCTACACCCACCGAAAGACCGACGTTTGGCGCGCCCCTGACAACCGCCCGCTCTGCTACCACTGCGCGGAGGACGGCCACACATACCGCCGCTGCCAGTACCGACAGATGGGGCTACGCGGATTCGCCGTCAAAGCTCCGCGCCCGCAGCCAGGCGAACGGCCTCGCGACATCGACGACTACCTGACCGGAACACAGTGGCAAGAACGACGACCTTCCCGCTCGCCGTCGCCCGGCCGCTACATGTCACCGCACCGTCGGCAGCACACTGGCCCAAACCGCGGCCGGTCGCCTAGCCCGTATCCGGGAAACTAAGGGCAGCAACCGATGGAGGTGCGGTTGCTGTACGACGAAATGCCGAAGATCCTCCGCGGCCGCCGCCGACGACTACGCGACGAGACCTGCCGAACACGACGCGAAGCAGACAAAGTCCTGACGACGAAACCTCGGTCCCTGAAGAAGACCTGTCGACGCGACGTACAAGCAGCGGGACAAGCCGACCTAGCCGTGACCCTGACGCCGCGATTTAACCGCAACGCAAGACGACGGATTAGCGACCTCGACGTACTATTCGACGGCCACAACGTCACCGCTCTCGTCGACACTGGAGCCGACTATTCCGTCGTCAGTGGACCATTCGCCAAAAGATTGAAGAAAGTTAGGACCGCTTGGCAAGGGCCCGAAATCCGGACCGCTGGGGGCCATCTAATAACTCCGGCTGGAGTATGCACCGCAAGAGTCACCATCAACAACCGGACTTATCCTGCGAGCTTTGTAATCTTACAGCATTGCTCCAGGAATGTGATACTTGGGATGGACTTCCTAAGCCACCACGGCGCCGTCATCGATCTGAGATCTGAGTCAATAACACTAACCTTAGAAAAAGCGCTGCCGCCACACACGACGCCAGGAAACCCCGTGTTGAATGTGATAGAAGAGCACGTCACCATTCCGCCTCTCTCCAGCATCATCATTTCCGTCGGAACTCAAGAACCCGCAGACATTGAAGGTGTCATCGAGGGCGATCAGCACCTACTTCTGAACCGTCAGATTTGCGTCGCAAGAGGCATAGCCGAGCTGCGTGATGGCAAAGCTAAGGTAGTGCTGACAAACTTCAGCCACGAATATAGGCACCGCAACATTGGTACGACGGTCGCCTACATCCACGAATTTGTGGACGCCAGCAGTTCTTTCGCCCTCTTCGATGCTACTGAACCTGCTTCGACGGATCGACGAAATCAACCCGATTTCGACGTCAACCCGAGCCTCCCGAAACACAAGCAAGACCAGCTAAAAGCCCTGCTCCTACAATTCAAGGACTGCTTCTCGTCGTCGTCAAGAATTCGACAGACCCCAGTCGCGAAACATCGCATCATAACAGAAGAAAGTGCCCGACCAATCCGTCAGAGCCCGTACCGAGTTTCGACGCGAGAACGCGAGGCCATCAAGAAACAGGTCGACGAAATGCTACGCGACGACATCATCCAGCCGTCCAAGAGTCCGTGGGCGTCACCTGTGGCGTTAGTGAGGAAGAAGGATGGAACCCTTCGTTTTTGCGTCGACTATCGTCGCCTGAACAAGGTCAAGAAGAAGGACGTGTACCCTCTCCCACGGATAGACGACGCCCTAGATCGACTCCATAACGCCAAGTACTTTTCGTCGATGGACCTCAAGACCGGCTACTGGCAAATCGAAGTAGACGAGAGAGACCGAGAAAAGACTGCCTTCATAACACCAGACGGCCTGTTCGAGTTCAAGGTCATGCCCTTTGGTCTTTGCTCGGCACCCGCAACTTTCCAACGTGTCATGGATACAGTGCTGGCTGGCGTGAAGTGGCAGACTTGCCTCGTGTACTTGGACGACGTCGTTGTGTTTGCCTCAAACTTCGACGAACACCTACGGCGGCTTGAAGCTGTACTTCAAGCAATAAAGAGCTCCGGACTCACCCTGAAGCCAGAAAAGTGTCGCTTTGCGTACGAGGAACTTTTGTTCTTGGGACACGTGATAAGCAAGTCCGGAGTACGCCCTGACCCCCAGAAGACAGTCGCCATCGCTACATTCCCGCCGCCTACCGACAAGAAGGCCGTGCGTCGATTTCTCGGCCTGTGCGCCTATTACAGGCGGTTCGTCAAAAACTTTGCCCGCATCGCCGAGCCACTTACTAACCTTACCAGGACCGACGTCGAGTTCAAGTGGGAAACGCCGCAGCGGGAAGCATTTCAAGAACTAAAACGATGCCTGCAGACGCCTCCGTTACCCGCGCATTTCGACGAATACGCCCAAATGGAAGTGCACACCGACGCAAGCAATGTAGGACTAGGCGGCGTTCTTGTGCAGAGGACTGACGGAGTGGAAAGGGTAATCAGCTATGCTAGCCGGTCACTATCAAAGGCGGAAACAAACTACTCTACGACAGAAAAGGAGTGCCTTGCCATAATTTTGGCTACAACAAAGTTTCGCCCCTACCTTTACGGCAGGCCCTTCAAAGTTGTGAGCGACCACCACGCTCTGTGTTGGCTAGCTAACTTGAAGGACCCTTCAGGTCGTCTCGCACGATGGAGCTTGAGACTTAAAGAATTCGACATTACCGTCGTTTACAAGTCCGGAAGAAAACACTCTGACGCCGACTGCCTGTCTCGTGCCCCCGTGGAACCGCCGCCGCAAGACGACCAGGACGATGACTACTTCTTGGGAACCATAAGTGCCGACGACTTCGCTGAATAACAGCGATCCGACCCGGAACTCAGAGGCCTTATGGAATACCTCGAGGGCAAGAACGCCGTCGTTCCGAAAGTGTTCAAACGAGCACTGGCGTCGTTTTTTTTAGGCAACGGCGTTCTTCGAAAGAAGAACTTCTCACCGAATCGAGCAAGTACCTTCTCGTGGTGCCTTCAGGATTGCGGCCAGAAGTCCTCCAGGCCCTGCACGACGACCCGACAGCAGGACACCTCGGTGTTTCCCGAACGCTGGCAAGAATACAGGAAAAGTACTACTGGCCGCGCCTTGCCGCCGAGGTCACTCGCTACGTAAGGACATGCCGAGACTGTCAGCGACGCAAGACACCGCCAACAAGACCAGCGGGCTTTCTTCAGCCGATCGACCCACCTCGGCGACCGTTCCAGCAGATCGGGATGGACCTCCTGGGACCATTCCCAACGTCGACTAGTGGTAATACGTGGATCATCGTAGCTACCGACTACCTGACCCGTTACGCCGAAACAAGGGCCCTACCTAGGGGCAGTGCCGCCGAGGTAGCGAAGTTCTTCGTTGAAGACATCGTTCTGCGTCATGTCGCCCCAGAGGTCCTGATCACCGACGGAGGTACGGCGTTTACTGCGGAACTAACTCAGGCGATCTTGAGGCACAGCCAGACAAGCCACCGCCGGACCACTGCCTACCACCCTCAGACCAATGGCCTCACCGAGCGCCTAAATAAGACCATCGCCGACATGCTGGCCATGTACGTCGACGTTGAGCACAAGACGTGGGACGCCGTCCTTCCGTACGTGACCTTCGCTTACAACACGGCCGTCCAAGAAACGACGCAGATGACGCCATACAAGTTGGTCTACGGAAGAAGCCCGGCAACGACGCTCGATGCCATGCTACCCAACGTCACCGACGAAGAAAATCTCGACGCCGCCGCTTACTTACAGCGCGCCGAAGAAGCACGACAGCTCGCCCGCCTACGGATCAAGAACCAGCAGATGACTGACAGCCGCCGCTACAACCTTCGACGACGCCACATAGAATACCAACCCGGTGACCGTGTATGGGTATGGACGCCAATACGCCGACGGGGACTCAGTGAGAAGCTTCTTCGACGATACTTCGGACCGTACAGGGTACTTGGACGCCTCGGCGCACTCGATTATGAGGTTGTCCCTGACGGCATTACTAACTCTCAACAGCGCCGTGCACGACCTGAAGTCGTCCATGTCGTGCGCCTCAAACCATATTACGCGCGTTAGCGAATCTGAGGACTGTCATTTTGCTTTAATATTGTGATTTCTTTCGTGTTCTTATTGTCTATTGTACTTTGTTGCTTTATTCTTGTTATTTATTGTTGCATGCATTTGCCTGTTCTGTTTTAAGCATCGGGACGATGCTTTTTCAGAGGGGGGCATTGCCACGTGCCTTTCTTTATCACTTTTGGTGTATTCGGTTTTCGGCCACAAAGACTGTCAGCAACGCTCAGCGCGAACCACGCCTCATTGTTCGAGAACCTTCGCGACCATTGTAGATCGTTTTGTTAAGATTGCGCGCAAGACGCGCACACTCGAGCTTATTCTAGAATTTGCACGACAGCCAGCGATAACGCTGGAATATTCGACGGCACATGTTTAAATGCCGACGCGCTTCACCGCTAGTCAGTTGATCGACGGACGACGCCCTGTTCGCCGCTATCATTGTAGAGCGTGTATTGCTGTAGTTCTAGTTCTCATTTTCTGGCCACAAGTTCGGCCAAATAAACAGTTTCATCCTGCAAACGCCGACTGCTGTCTTCGTCGACGTCACGACCGCGTGACAATATATATATATATATATATATATATATATATATATATATATATATATAATCAACACTTTCGCTGACAGTCATGCACACTATCGCGCACCAGATTTTCTTGCACAACATGACATACGTCATTTCTAAATGTTCTAAAAATATGCATTTCTAAATGCCAAATTGATTATGGCACATGCATCATTTCGCCTTGGGAAATACAATATTATAAGTTCTTCGGGATGATTCATAAGGTAAACAATTATAATACTCAGGATTGATGTTCGTAAAGAGCTGCTTTACTAATATCAAACTTCTTCAAATTTTACAGCTCTTATTCTAGGCGTGATGATGACAGCGTATAGCTCACTGGTTATAAAGATGGGATCTCTAACCCGGGTAAGTGACTATCACGTTTTCTACACAGCCTAGGGGCATGATAAAAATAAAAACGAAACGCCGATCGAAATAGTGTTCTAGAAAAAAATTTGTTTCCACTAAGTCGCCCGAAGCTTTGCACAGCGAAGCACGAGCCCGTCTCCGCTCGTAGACCCCGTCGACCGCCACTTCTAGCGTCCAGATGCGCGGCTTCCTCATCGGGAGTAGGCACCTCCGTAGGAGACCCCATGACTCTCTAGATACCATCTGGCGCAGCCAGTCAATGCACTATAGAGAGGTGGTTGCGCGGGACGTCTTTGTTAGTGGGCGTGGTTTGCATGCTTCAGCATCATCACCATCGCACCATCACATCTCTGCTTCTCACGCTCAATTTTCTTTCCCACCCCTTTGTTAAACAATACTATACAAGGCTATGTCTTGCTAACGTGCCTGATTAGTCGAGTGGTTAGGACGCTCGCCTTCGGATAGAGGCTGCGTGGATTCGAATTCCAACTCGCGAAGAATCTTTTTCGGCAAAAATTTTTTTCTTGATCTTTCTTTCTGTCTTTATTTTCTCTCTCTCTCTCTCTCTCTACTTCTTTCTCTCTCGTTTGTTGATGTTCTCTGGCTCTCGTTCTTTTTCTTTCTGCATTTCTTTCTCTCTATTTGTCTCTTTCTCATTCTTCCTGTGCTATGCATTACTCTCCACCTTCTCCTTTCTCTGCTTCTCACGCTCACAACTCTCCTCCTCACGGTCACTTCCCTTTCCACCCCCTTGCTACAGTACACTAAACGCGGCTATGCGATGCTCTGCTAGCGTGCCTGTATAGACGAGTAGGTAGGGCCAGGTAGGGCACACGCCTTCGGATCGTTCACGCCACTTAGATTCCTTCCTCGTGAATAATTTTTTTCTGCAATAATTTTTCTCTTTCTTTTTCTTCATGTATTTCTTTCCGTCTCTCTGTTTGTCTCACCCATCAGGTTCAATACAGACCACGCCGTAGCGGTGAGTCGTGGGACTTGCCCAGATTATCCTGTGGCACATGCGCCTTCGTGATAATGATAGCTTCGCGGCAGGGTCGACATTTTACGGCTGGCTTAAGCAGATTCGCTGATAAAACAATTGTCTTTCGACTAACACACGATGCCATTATACCAACTAGGTTAGAGAGAGAGAGAGAACAACTTTATTAAAGAATAAACGAACCCCAGTCCGGGTCCACTAATAAAAAAAGGCAAGGCTTAGCCGTCAGACAAGCCTAAAAGTTTTAAATGTCCGAGTAGTGCCTTCATGATGTTTGGGGAAGAGTCCGCCAGCCACTCCTCCAGGGTCGCAGGTCTTAGATTGATAGGTATGTGTTTAAGGCTCTCGCCCATGGCTGCACGGCCCCCCGGACAATCGCACAGAACGTGAGCGTTATCCGGGTAGCCACCGAATGCCACGCAGGCAGGAGACCCGTCCTTGCCTTGTATGTAGTGTTGAATGTGGGTTGTCATCAAAGGGTGAGTTTGGGCACGCCTCACCAGGGCTGCCTCGCGTCTCGTCATGGAGTGAGATGGATCGGGATAAACCCTGCGGTTGTTGCGCATCTCGTCTAATCGTTCGCGCCTGTCTAAACGCGCCATAGCAAGTAATTCGGTTCGCTTCAGGGAATCCGGCCACCACAGGGGAGGGCCCGGGAGACTTACACGGGACATGGCGTGTGCCACTTCATTCCCTCTGATCCCCGAGTGACCAGGTATCCACTGTATTCGAGCACGTAACGAAGGGTGGGCATCTAAATGCTTCGTTAATGTGCTGTAATGCGCGTCTGGAATGTCACCTGTCGTGAAGGCTCGACAGGCTGCTTGGCTATCTGTGCGTATCAGTAAACAACGGGCATTTGGGTTGGGTATGGTGACTGCCTCTACTATGGCCGTGATTTCTATGGCCACTGTCATGGGGCTTTCATCATAACATTAGTACGCAATGCATGCCAACTAGGCTAAATTTCTATCCTGTTCCACGCGGAAGCCTTGTTAACCTGGTGAACAAGGCTCGTGTGTAGAAGCCGAAACATTATTTTTTTAGTGAACACCATCTTGGTAGGAGTTTTGTTTTTATTGCTGTCATTCCCATACTTCCCGACCAGATGGAATTCATTCAATTTTGATTTAAAACTCGCGCCAGTTCAGTAGCGATACCACGTAGGATAGCATTCATAGCCCGATAGAATAATGACTGCATAAATCAGATAGCTATGCACTTAGTGCTGTCCTAAATAAGAATGACAAAAGACTATGGGCCATCAGACTTTCCTCCTTATTCCGCATTACCTTGTTCTTACGTGCCTGTGCACCCTCAGAATTATGTAGCTATGGCATAAACATCATTACAGGCTACATCAAGTCTTTGGTCATAAACATGGTTAGTGCTGAATGCTCATATTGCATGCTGATAAGCGCTGACCTTGAGCGTTACATACACATATAGATGTCGATTTGCTATTCGGTTTAGTTTAAAAACCCATTCGTACCTCAGCTCGTCGATAACCCAACTTGGGAGAAATGGAGGATGCCTACTTTTTAAATATTCGTTTGTTCGCTGCTTCGACTTATTATGTCTCTCATTCCCCGTCACATGGAAATGTGCTTGAGTGACGCACCCAACACAAAGCTTGAGGACTACAGGAAAACTGATCTGCGATATTTTGTGTCCCTCCGCTTCGAGTCGGGGATTATTTGCCTTCGGATGGCGATCTGGTAGCCTCATGGTAATCTGAGTTATTGTAAAGAGATTATCCCCCGAAAGTCATTTGTCCATGGTTCAATTCCAGTATCACAAAAATTTCTTAAGCAGCGAAGCATCCCTTCGTTTTAAGCATCACCGTTTTATGCCATACATTCGAGCGGGTCACAATGAATCCTTCTGCGAAGCTTTCTGCACATTGCGGACTTTCTCGTCCTTGCCTGAAGTTTTCATGTGTGATCCCTGCGTGAAATTACCGAATACCGTCTGCCACCACTTTGCACTGCCTCTGACGTTCTTTGCAGATACTCCTAATGGTTAATACAGCCGTCACGGCGCCGTTTGTCGGATTGTGCATCCTGGCTGTGTTGTTTCCTTTTGTTCACTGCAAGGTACGTAAGTAATGCAGCGCGCGTTTTAGCTACACTTTGTATAAATGGCGTTCCATAATAGTGATCGCATTCTGTAATACACAGTCCTACTTAATTATAATTACATAAAGAGCAGAAAAAGGACAACAGGGAGGAGCGAATCATGCAGGACCACCTGTTGTCATTCTTTTTCTGCGCTTTATATCATAATGACCGTTACCAACTTGCCCAATTGTTCCTGTTAGTGCAGTTTATTTAGCCACTTTACAATAAATAACAAAGCCGAATTTCATGTCTGTAAGAATTTTTTTTGCACAATATAGCGCTGCTTCATGCAATGATCACAAAATATTTACGAAGTATAGGAGTTTCACATCCGCTGCCAGAAAGGATATCGGTACGCTCAAGCGTGCATTGTTACAATACCTGTCAGATCCTATACAGTTTTTGGAGTGGGATCTAACGCATGAGCCTTACAGCCAGTGGCAATATTGGCGCGCCTCCTACAATGCTGCCATAGAGAGAAGCCGCGAATGAAAGATCAAATTCACCCACGAGAATGCACACTACGAGAAGAATACCCACCACTACACAAACAACTAGACAGATGACAAGAAACAGATTGGAGAAGATTGCAAACCAGAACTTTCCCAAATCCTTTACACTTAAACAGAGTAAATTTCAGACAATACCCAGAAGCGAGCTGTATGCTCTGCAAGCCCGAACACGCAGATATGGCCCATATCTTATGGAAATTCACACAGATCAGGACAATATACAAAGACGACAACATAGGACCCAACCTTCTCGAGGAGCGATGGCTAAGCGCTCTGACTAGCTCAGATCTACAAAAACAGCTGTGGGCAATCCAGCGGGCGCGGGCAGTGGTGGAAAGGCTATGCCTCACCGCACATAATGCCCGGGTAGCCTGAGCCCGGGCCGGCAACCTTACAGGTGTTTCTTTTTCTAAATAAAGTTTTTTTCCGTCCGCCCGTCCTTCCATATGATCATTACTATCCCTTCTTTATAAATACTCCAAAATCACCTTGGGAATGGGGGAGATGGGGGGCTTTCGTTGAACAGACTTCCAGTATGTGCGTTCATTAGAGTTTAGCTGTGTGGCCGGCTGGACTAGTGGGTGCTTCGTAATCTGATTTTCCTAGGATGGTTAATCCGTTATAATGCATAGATCTGTGTGATCTCGCTAGCACGTGTTATTACAGGGACGCAATGGCTCTAACCTAAATAACACATCTCGAGGTAGCTGGTTCTTCACCAGAGGACAAAAAACAGCGCACATTGCACGAAGGCGCCTCTGCCTCGTGGTGCTTCTGTCCGTCTTATAGTAAAGTGTGCGCCATTTTAAACACCACAGTGTTTTATGCTGGGGTCCACCAAGACTTTACTGACGTATTTGCATCACGGATATGACGTTTTAAAATATACACTAACAGATGACAAAGTAAAAAAAAAGAACTGACGAAAATGTTCCCTCGTCGGGAATCGAACCTACGTGTCCTAGCTCTGAAGCGCGCGGCACGGAACGACTCGGCCACAGAGGATACGTTCTTCAGCAGGTTAACGGCGAGCTGCCTATATACACCATTTACCGCAGGCGGTACGCAGAGCTCGGGGGCACTTGTTCTCGTTATCACCAGCGAGATGGCGTGAAGGGCGCGAAGGGCGCGCTTTAAAGGTCGTCGGCCCGCCTAAGCGCGCGCGCCCCCACCTGTACTTTGCCCTTCAGGGCGCGGTCGTCCGCGCTCGCTTATCGCATGATGGGGGCGGTTTGTGAGTCTTGTGCTTTCACCGCAAGTTCACGTTGAAGTCCCATTGTGCACGAAGGTCACTTCGCTCGCTGTAGCGGCCGCGTTTCCTAAAGGAGCGCGCTGCTCGAACACACAGAACTAACTCTGAGAGTTGTTAGTTAGCGCTCGTCCTGTGTGTGTTCTTTTCATGTATCATTTGTGCTTGAGCAGCACGCTGCAAGTTCAAAGCTGCTTGCTGTTCTTCGCGTGACATTCTAATTTGTTGCTATCGCATTCATTGCTTCGCCGTTGTGGCGAAACAACGCACAATAGACGCTCAGCTACCTCTATGAAGACACGTTTCACTTTCGTGTTATACCGATTCCTATGACGCAGGCATCAGCGCTGTTTTTTGACTTATCAGGGTATAACATAATAAACGGAGCTTTTCGTGCTTCCCCGCATGCAATGGAGCGGTGCGGCGAATGGCTAAAGAATTACCGCTTGCATTAAGCAGCGTTTTCACCCAGTGAGACTCGCATCGTGACGCATCTTGGCGTAACGTTATTAATATTCTTTTATTCCGGGTGTTTCAAGAAATGTCTCGCAAATTCTCAAAAATCTGGAAAAAGCAACGTTTGCTCGTTGCCTTCCTAAATGCTTTTTCTATAGCGGCAGGCATTCTTAGTATGGTAAAAGTCATCGTTTGGAACAGTCATTAAGAAAGTTGATTGAATTAGCTTTTTATTTAGAGGTCTTAGGCGCTCATGTCAAATGTTAGTACTGAATTTCTTCATGCGAAGAACCCAGTGCAGCTTTAAGGTACAGAAAAAACCGCGGAGGGGCGAAGCTTCTAGGGAAGGGGGTTTCAGCTCCACTAACGTGAAACCGGTAGCGGGGCGAAGCATGCAGTGTGCGCCGGTGTTTCCAACAGCAAAACCACTGCTAATGGGCAATGAGAGAGAGAAGAGAGATTAGACGCAGAGACCCGCAGTTCGCTTTTAGCTAACGTGCCGCTGCTAATCTTTATTGTTCACCTACGCACAAGAGAAATCTCCCGCCGGCACTACATTGCAGGTCAAGATTCAGTCCCTCTATATATATGCGGGGTGGCCGGTGAACGGTTGTGCAGCGCAAGCAGTCGGTTTTTTCAATAAAGAAACTGGCTAGCAGACGCTGCCTGTGTCGGCGTTGTCTCTCGCAGGCAAGGGCGCGTTATCGTTCCTTGCGAGCTGGTAGTTCAGCGTTCATCGCAGAAAGAACGTTTCCATAGTCAACGCGCGCCGTGCTCTCTCTCTCTCGCCGCACAGCGAGCGCTGAGGTGGTGGCGCCCTCTCTTGCGTACAAGCAAATGGACCGTCGCGACAGCAGACGACAATGCACACAAACATGCCGAGACACTAAGGTGCTTCGCCCCTAAAAGCGGCCTCAAGAAATTATTGTGGTGTAATGAAGTTACACTAAATTCAAAGGCGAAACCCAGGCACCGATGAACGCTACAAGCGGACGACGAGAATGGCATCACTGTTCAACACAACAATTACAGAGGTGTCGGACGTATTCACGTTCTGGACTTTCGAGAAGAATACGGCCGTTGCGCTCTTCCGCATTTTGGTTTCGCCGCTGAACTTGGGTGAATTTTGTTAGTTTGCAATTATTAGCAGAGGCCAGTTTTTCGAAATCTCAAAAGTGCAGCGGGTCCTGCGCATGAAAGACTTCAATTCTCCCATTTTGACATAACCGCCTAATTCCACTAACTAATTACTGCCCCAAATGATCTATTTAGTCATCTTAATATACCTGCAGCTACAGAAGAAGCAACTGTGAAGGCGTCGAACAAATATCGCATTTCCCTGATGTTTTAGGATTTTGGAGACATTTCTTGAAGCACCCTGGATATACGAAAGTGCAAGGATTGAGAATCCACGAATCGCGTAATCGTAGCGGTAACATAACATTGAAAAGCGCCGAAAACACTACGATGCGCAAGTAAAAATATGAATCAATCCTCCGTGTGACTGTTTTGACTGGTGGTGATGGTTCTGAAAGGAGACTAAAGCTGCTGTCGTTGCTTGACCGGTTAGCTGCAGCGCATTTTCGTCCTGTAACAAAGCATATCTTGTACAGTTTGCACCTGAAAAACGTGCTGCTGTGTCTGAAGGTTACATTCCTCAAAAAACTCAATGCCGTTCTTTGTTTGTCTTTTGTGTACATTATGTTAAAGTGGGATCACCCCAAACATTATCGTTTACGTATGATGAAACACGAGGAATCTGCTGAGGTTAACATCTCTAGCGTCTCAGTAAGCTATACTTATATCTAATAATTTTGTTTATTTGAATGATCTCAAAACCGAGGCACCGCCGACCAGCGTGGGCCCAAATAGTGCATTTTTATCCAGCAATACATTTCCCCTTCGAGGAGAAGTAGCCATCCAATCCGGGTGACTCATGGCGAGGCATAAATATAAGCACCATAGTAGAGTTTTAAGTAGACAACGTGGATTTTCTCGCGACCATCACAGCAATTCTTGATCGGAGGTGTCATTAACCCCCCGACGTAGTTAGGTGTAAATTTGTATTTATTTATTGGGGATTGACCATTGTCTCATATATGTACAAGAATTGCAATTGGGCAAGTTGAAATTGGTTATCCATGTCTGAAATGGGCAGCGCAGTAACAATGAGACGAAAAAAAGGTATTTGCCGACGGTTTCAACCGGTGCGCCGGTCTTCGTCCGGACTTCGGCACATCGGGTGTATATTGACCTGTACTCATGAAACTGCAGGGCGCTGGCATATCTACACTACTCATGGTTGTGTACCAGCTGTGGCACATGGCGGGAGTAATCAAAACAGGAACCGGAGCACGAAGGCTTCCAGTATCTACTGAATACTGCACTGCAAACCAAAGCACGTTTTTATCGCCTAGCGTTTCTTCGACTGCGCCAAGCTTGCAGTGAGTATAGTAGAGCAGCTACCCTCATTCTTATTCTTAACCCGCCAAGGTGGTGTAGTGGTTATGGGGCTCGACTGCTGACCCGAAGGTGGCAAGATTGAATCCCGGCCGCGACGGCAGTATGTTTGATAAAGACGGAAATGCTAGAGGCCCATGTATTTAGATTTAGGTGCACGTTCAAGAACACCAGATGGTAAGAGTATCCGGAGCCTTCCACTACTGCTTCCCACAAAAACATATCCTGGTATTGAGACGTAAAGCGCAAACAATCATTAATAATTACCATTCGTGTTTCTTACAATATAATTGCAGCACATGTTAGTAAAGTAAACGTTGCAGGCACTGCTTACCACTGCACCGCACGTGATAGTCTGCCAGAACGAGAACTTGGGGTAGTATGCGAGGGATCATTGGTCAACTGCCATCTCGTAACAAGATCACGTGCTTCGTGACACCAGCAGGCAGAAAAAGTTCCCCTCACTCGCCGTAATGGCTACTAGCGGTGCTGACTAACTATCCTAGGTTTAAATGCACATATATGCCCCACAAAGTGGATGGGAGTATGACCGCCGCCGTAGCTCAGTGGTAGAGCATTGGACGCGTTATTCCAATCTCACAGGTTCACTCCCTGCCGGCGGCAAGCTGTCTTTCTTCCACTTTACTTTCTTCAGATTTACCATGATAATTACTAGAAATAATATCCCGTACACTTTCTTTAGCTTTCTTGTCTGTTAGTTCCAATTAACGCTATGTCTAGCACAGGAAAACGAACCCTTAAGATTCCCATTCTGTCACTCAAGGATAGAGGAGTAATATAATGATTGTAATGTAACTCTGCCTTTTAGATGGATCTTTTAAATTATTAAGATATGATGCTTGGTTTGATCGCCAGAAACCGAAATCTGATGTTTCATTTTAAAACTACCTAGGCGATAATACAGCGCGATGACGACACACCATGTATTATAAAGCCCTTCATGACCACGACATAAGGTATAGACATGAAGGATCAATCTATCGTGTATTTGTCTTCCAATAGCTAAGCGTCAAAAATGTTCCGAGCAAAGCACTTGAATTTTTATCACGTGCACGAGCCTAGCACCGGGTGCGTATAGAATGCAGGCTAGCGGGAGCAATAATTGGCTCTGATGTGATCTCTCTCTCTCTCTCTCTCTCTCTATATATATATATATATATATATATATATATATATATATATAAGCGGTTGTCTTAATTTTATTTGCCAAAGGTTTCGACCGGAGGACCGGTCTTGGTCAGGTCTTATGAGCAAATACAGCGCAATACAGGCATAGCGCTGTATTTGCTCATAAGCCCTGACGAAGACCGGTCCTCCGGTCGAAACCGTTGGCAAATAAAATTAAGACAACCGCGTAGTCGTGTCTTTTCTCTCTCTCTCTCTCTCTCTCTCTCTTTATATATATATATATATATATATATATATATATATATATATATATATATATATATATATATATATATATATATATATATATATATATATATATATATATAATAAAATACAGAGCGTTTGGCGCCACATTTTTTATAATTTCGGCGTATATATGTCGCAACCGTAATGTAATGGAAGCACTAAAGGGGCACGAATTTCCCAAAATTATCTTTGCTGTCAGGCGAAAAGGAGCAGCTGTATTCTGCACCTGGTGGCACCTGGAGCGGTTGAAAAGTTTGATCGGCTGCGACACTCAATGACATCTGTGTACTTATGATGGTGCCGTCAACAAATGCTAGACACGCTTCGCATTAGCACGTAAAATAACACGCCATACCTCAACGCTAGACGTGATAGCAGGGGAGGAGGTATAAGAACTGAGGCAACCGTTCGCATCAAAGGGCGCTTTTGCATATTTGTTTTGTCCTATTATATATGACAAATTTTGCGCAACTTCTGAAATGATCGAAGGTTCAATGATATTTTCGTAGATTCGACAGAATATATGTTAAAAAAAAGAGCGAACAATATTCCTCAATTTGAACATTTCAGCGGTAATGAGGGAAGTTGTGACGCTGATAACGCAGTTGAACATTACGCTGGCAAGGAGATAAGCAGTTTTGTTCGGGGCATTAAATAATGCATTTGTTAAGCAGGAGCTATAGGAGATTGCAAAGCTGAGATGTTTAAGAAAGCGTTAAAAAATGCTAATTTTGTCAATCTCTCTGCAGGACAGAAGAGCCTTTCTTTGTGTTTCGCCTTTCGTACTTCTGGAGCAGCTTCTTTTCGTTCATTGGAACTATTGTGCTAGCAGTAATTATAAGTGCTGTCACAGGTGAGACCGAATTTGATTATTTGTGTCGTGTACATCGTACCCTTGAATTTACACTAGGTATAGTTGTCCAGAGTAATACAGGAATCTCAAGAACTCCCACAGCATTCACTTTGGAAACATGGCTTGACCTAGCATCGACGGTAACTATGAGCTAATAGTTGAACCCTTACGCGTATCGACCGGCAGGTGTAGTTGCAAAGTGAAGTCACCATGCAATGAAATCTCCCTACCTATTATTTCTACACAGAAGCCTTCTGCTTATTGTTCAACTACACGTTACCAATGAATATATTATTTCCTTTAACCTGGTGCTTAAATAAGGAAAATTGCGCAAGCGTATGCGACAAGTGACTGCTACTTTCTCGACGAAATTAGTTCTTATATATAGCAACTGGCACTGTCATGCTTTATTTCAGGAGATCAAGTTCTCTGAAAATAACACAGAACAACAGATGAAATGCCGTTCTTTAAGCATGTGTGTATTTCACTTGTATCTGGTATGCTGCTTCAAGAGTAATTGACACATAAAGGAAACTTCAGCAAACTGTTGTCAAGCTCTACAAAAGTTATTGTGCTATTATAAGAAGGCCAGCTAGTTATTTGCGTCCATCGCTTCTTCAGAATTCCAATTCACTTTTTCTTTCAGGCGTTTACTACAAGTACATAGCGAGAATAATCAATTAGACGTGTTCTCAAAACATGTCTTGGACGAAATATATGCAATGAAAAACGAAAAAGGCTAGGCGAAATAACGTAAATTATACGTCCTGCACTTTATCCTTTAGTTGCTTCATCGATTGAACGTACATAATGGGCCAGCCCTTTAGGAAGCAATACTGCAAACGAACAATGTTTTACAGCGAAAGCTGTAAACAAGGGCCGCTTGTGGTGCCGTAGTTGTCCACCGCAGCCGCCGCCGCCGGTGTCCGTAACTACTATCGCTCGAAACAAGAAAAAAAAACGAAATAAGAAAAAAATTCCAGAACGGAACGAGGTGAGAACCTGAGCCCTCTGCGTGGAAGCCTAGTATTCTACCTCCGAACGATGCCGGTGCTCGAAACTGCTTTGCAAAAAGGACCCTATACAGGCTTCATGTCGGGAAGGAACCACATTAACATGCGTAATGTAGCGTGGTGGAAGAGTAAAATAACAACCAAGCGTCACACAACGCCAATCCTATAACCAGGCATCACACCATGCGAATTGCGCAACGAGTGGGTTGTTGAATGCTTCCAACCCAATGCAAAGGGCTCTGCCATAATTATCATCGTCATCAGCCACAGCATCATCAAAGTGCGCATAATGCCTTACAGGCGTTTAGCAGGTACCACGGTTCTCCGCAGAATGACGAAAAATTGCATAGTGGCTGCTTCCCTGCTTCACAAAAATTATGATGATTTATAGCGTAGTGGGTTCCTCGCAAGTGCACCTCTGTTGGTTGACAAAGAAGCCCATAGGGCTCCCATGATCCATTTCCTCAAGGTCTCAATAAAGTTAATTTCCTCTTTCTATATCTTTCTCACGTTAGGGTGTTATAAAGCGTGGTGGGAGAGTGGAATAACGACCGGGCGTCACGCAATGCGAATTACGTAACTAGTGAGTCCATTAAAGATTCCAACCCATTACAAAAGGCTCAGTCATACTTCTTCATCGTCATCAGCCGTCGCATCAAGAAACTGCACATAATGTCTTAAAGATGGCACCTCGCTTCTCCGTGAAATGACGAGTAATATCGTGGTGGGTGATGCCGAACTTCACAAAAATTATGATTTGTGTAGGCTTGCGCGAATAGTAAATATTAAGTCCGAAGCGAATTCGAAGCGAATGTCGATGCGAATTCGAATAGTTTATATCACATATTTTAAAGAAAAATGAACACACCTATAATGACCCAACTAACCAACGCAATATTTTTTAAAGTTGAAAAAATATATATGCATATGTCATTCTTTTTGGTTCAAAGGGAAGTGGAAGCAACTTTGAGTAGTAGCAGGATTTGTCTTTCAGTAGAGTGCAAGTGATAACCTGTAAAATATGTTACGTTTTAAAATTTTCTATACTTAGAGCATATAAGCCTGTATGACAACAAGCTTCTAAACTTAAACAATTATGAATCGATGTGAGCGTAATACAGTAAAACCTCGTCATTTCTCACTCTGTTATTTCGAAATCCCGCATGATTAGAAGGATTTCTGCGGCCCCGTATTTTGCAATGTAAATGAGAGTGGATAATTTGAAGCGGCGGTCAGTACCAGCTCGGTTAATTCGAAATCTTTGGGTGCCGTGTGCCAATTCCCCGATCCCAATTTAGCCGCAAATCTGCAGAAACGATGGCCCTTAGGAGCCACAAGGCAATGCAGTGTAGCGATGCTAATGAGTGACAAGTGAGTGGATAATGAGTGACAAATGTGAGTGGATAATCTGAAGCGGCGGTCAGTACCAGCTCTGTTAATTCGAAATCTTTGGGTGCCGTGTGCCAATTCCCCGATCCCAATTTAGCCGCAAATCTGCAGAAACGATGGCCCTTAGGAGCCACAAGGCAATGCAGTGTAGCGATGCTAATGAGTGACAAGTGAAGCATCCCAGCCTCGCTGCTCTCAGCGCAAGGAAAAAAACTAAGCGAACGGCCGTCTCGTGGTCAGCTAAAATGTGCGCCTGCGGAAAAGACATGCTTCACTGCAATACACAGGTGACACGCGGGCAGCATGACGCATGCTTCTCTCAACGTCACCGCGTCATGATTTACCCATCCTTTCTGGGAAAATAGAGAAATTAATAAAGAGCGGTCTGACGAAATTCGCGATGTATGCGAACCTCCGCTTGGCGGTTGTTCCGGCAATTTGCGCACTTGCACTGCTGGCGGAGAACTTGCTTACAACGCCTACTTCGAAAACTCAGTTCGAAAACTTCATCTTTTCACCCAGAACACATCGTGAATTCCGTCTCACTGGTCATTAATAAATTCTTTATTTTGCAGAAAGAATGGGCAAATGGTCGCATCAAGATGCACTGACGCTGCGAGGAGCAGTTGACATGCTGCCTGCGTGTCACTACTGTGTTGCAGTGGAGCACATCTTTTCTGCAGGCGCGCATTTCCGTTGACCACGAGACTGTTTTTAGATGTGAGGCATTATAGCGGAGTCCAACCTGGTGGTGGTGTGCGGCGTGACCACCCTTACTGCGCATGCGCAAGCCCTCTCCACACACCTCCTCTCCCTCCCCACTCCCCTCCCCTCTCCCCTCTCCTTCTCCACTTCCCCTCTCCCCGTTTGCCTCTCTCCCCTCCCCTCTCCACTCCCCCTCTGAAACGCGGGCTCTACATGCCGAAACGCTGCTTCGCATCGCCTCATGGTCCCCTTTAGCGGGAGATGGTGTGATTTTTTTATCTTTTTTTGCTTGCGCTCGCAGAAGCGACGCCCGCCGTTTCCCCTGTTTAGAGGCAAAATTGGGACGAGGTATTGCTGGAAGACAATAACCCTTGTAGCCGCAAACGAGCAGGTACAGCAAACGAGCACCTCTGATTACTTCCAGTAATTGAAAGTTCCTTGCATCCCGCTTTTTGTATGTTTGGTTAATTCGAAAGCCCGCTTAATTAGATTTATCGCAGTCCCAGTGACTTTGAATTAACGAGGTTTTACTGTATGTTCATTTGACCTTGAAGCGGGGCTTCGCGGCAGTGCGGATTTCTGCTGGAAAGGTGTATTCACGGTATAGCAATCCTCTACTGCAGTAAAACCAGCTTTACAAGGGGTTACATGCGGTTTATATATGTCTATACGTTCACTTCGAATACTTCGAAATTTCTTAGAATTTATATTCTTTTCGAAGCTAATTCGAATGCTGTATTATTCGTTCGAATATTCCAAATGCTCGAATATTCGCACAAGCCGAGATTTGTGGCATAGTGGGTGCGTTGCTAGTGTACTTGTATGAGTAGCGACAAGAGATTTAGAACGGGCTCTAAAACTGCCGCTCTTCGAGCTTTCGCTGTGACTGTGCTGCGCTTCCCACGCAGGCCTGGCGTTCTTTTGACCAAGGCACTTAAATAACTTTAGTCAACATTCAGAAACAATCGACAGAACGCGTTGGTGGGCTAGATGGTGTGAATCCGCGGTGCTTTTATAGCGCGACACGACGCCACAAAAAAGGAGACAGGACAAAGCGCTACTCTCAACAAACATTATTTATTGCGTCACTCAACTTTTTATACAGACCAGACTCAGAAGGGCATGCGTAATGTACACCCTGCACAGCAACCAACACAAATTGACCAACCGAGTGCACTCGTGATAGCGCATCCAAAAAATGAAAATTCAGTGCTAAACAAGGTTAAAGAATGAACACTAATGCACTACGAACCCAATGACTGCATCAAAAAAGCTTCCGATAATTAGCGGGCTGTGGTGTCACCGCTGGGCTTTGCGCGTAGTTTCATTGGTGACCGTCCGCTTTCTAAAACCTACCGTAGCCACCTGTAACATATTGAGCGCGCACTCCAGCCAAGAAGAAGTCTTCGTCTTGTTTTTCGACCGCCTTGATGATGATACGTGCAGAGCACTTTAGGGGCTCGAGTTGCCGCATGCTGTCCTAGCTTGGTGTAACGCAGAGAAAACCACGTGTGCTGGCACGTGCTAGCGCGTTCGGGCCTGTGTAAGGGGCTGGGTAAGGCGCTGTCGCCTCTCCCCCTTACACTCTCTCAGCAATCACGTGATGGCGTCGAGGAACGAGATTTTGCAGACGCGCCATGAACCCGCATGGCATGCTCCAACAAGAGTTCGGGACGAGTAACAGCAATGAATTCATGGTGTGCTCCACATGCAAGGACGCGTTAACGGGCAAGGTGCCCGTGATGAACGGAACTTTAAGTCGACCCATGCGGTCCTTCGCATCCCCACATGGTTCACTTTTGTGGGAGATGGTATTTTTTTTGCACTGTTGAGCTAAATGGGAGCCTGTACCAGTCGGGAGGGATCAGTCGTGTTCTTTAGGGCACTCATTAACGCAGCGACCTGACTGACCAACATACACTTGGCCACAAGAGAGCGGAATCTTATAGAACACACCAACGCTGCATTTTATGAACTTCAGGTGTTTCTTTTCATATCGCGTTTTTTTAATTTTCTTCACATATACACCTGCTCAGCATTGAAAGTTTTAGGGGGGATCAGAAAATACTAGTGGAATTTCAAACCTACTTTTTTTTTATACAGTCATTGGGTTGGCAGTGCATTATTGTTCCTTCTCTAACCTTGTTTAGCACTGAAATTTGTTCGTTGGATGCGCTATCACTTGTGCGCTTGGTTGATCAAGTTGTGGTGGTTGCTGGTATGGTGTACACTACGCATGTGCTTCTGGTTCTGGTCGATTCAATAAATGATGTTAGTTGAGAGTAGCGCTTTGTTCTGTCTTCTTTCTAGTGGTGTCGTGTCGCGCTAAAAAGCACTATGGATCTAAAAACAACATTTATTTTCTGGCTATTGTTACGCCGCTGCTGTCGTGTTGTAGCTAATCAAACATTGGCTACGTTTCTTCAAACAGCCCTAATTAAAACGATTAAATCATCATTCGTTGTCTTTACAGCGTAGCCGACTTTAGCCAGCACAATAAATGCTCTTGAGGTTTTTGATGTTAATAATATATACAGTTTTCATGAAATATTTTCGAGTGCTCCTGCGGACTGTGAACAATAGTAATTGAGTTTCCTTCTCTGAACAAACGCGCTCATCTGTGTGTGGATCATTAATTTACCTTATTATCAAGGTTTCCTCTCACAGCCTTTGTCCGTTTCCTTGGCAGAACTCGCACTGCAAGCAAAAAGCCCGCTAACTACGCAGAGTACGTCGACGGTATTTAAGCATCCATCTCTGTACTACCCCCTTCTATGCGCTGGCTGTTGATCCTACTTTTTGCACACTTGCGCAATGCAACAACAAAACACGTTTAATGCGTAATTATCCCCATCCTATTAATCGTCAATGTGCTTCCTTTTGCGGGCTTTTCCGTTTTTCGCGTCTTCATGATCGCTCTCACTATTAAAGTGGTGTTCAGTGTTTCAATATATCCAGCGTTGATCTATTCCATTGGACGCGCCGATATTGTAAACACCTTCAAAGCAGTGGGCCTATATTGCCCAAACGATAATACAATGCCGCCAAAACAACGGCGGCGAAGGAAGACGAAGATGCTTGATGTGTCCTTATCTCGTAACGTACGCTCTGGATCGTCCACCTTCAACGTCGATCTGCATCTTTGTATGCAAAGATAAACGCAGTGCTTTCCCGTAGCTAGATGCCATCTACATTTGAGACTGCCAAGTTATGTTTAGCTTGTGGTGTTAACTTTAAACGTTAATGAGCTCTTCCTGCTACCTCAATTTTAGCCATGTGGGAATTTAAGAACAAAGAACACTGAAACGTTCACATAACTTTCAGGACTTACAAGTAACGTTAGTCATCAAAGAGAAGAAAGAGCGTCGTAGATGTGTTCGTAATTATATATGGCAGTGGTCTCCATAAAATGGCGCACGGGCACTAAGAGAGCGGATGTGCTTGAGTGCTTTGTGTACACCTGCCGTGGCCGCTTTGTTTACGTCGTTTATATCCTGGCAACAGTGCATGGCGTCGAACATACTGCGTGTGCTGGGAAAAAAATAATTCGGTACACAACTGGTGTCATTGTTCGATGAACAGATACCACACAGTGCCCACACGAATCCTGAAATTTATTCACAGAAGATGTTAGGTTACCAAATGCTGAAATAACTTTGTCGATATTGATGCGAAAACCTTGTGTTCCTCATGCGAACGTGACACTGAACGAGAAACCAGCGTGAGAGGCTTGAGTGAAATGAAGATGATGATAATCGATGATGTTGATGATGCTCCTGAGATGAGTGGGACCTACCCACAAGGCGGATCGGTCAAGAGTCGGGTGGATCATCTAGTCTGAATATTTTTAAACGCTAATAGAGGTTACAGAGTCAATAAAAATGAAGAGTTATTTTTAATGAATACCAGTTTTAAACTGGACCAGGTTGCGTAACCTCCCAAAAGACAAGAAAAATTACACCAGCTCCAACTAAAGGGAACCGTGTGGGGATGCGAAGCAGCGCTGTGTGCTCACTTGTGTTTCCATTGTTGTTCTATTTGCATGTTTACGTGTATGTTTCATTTGTGTGTGGAGTTGTGTATATGTTGTGTACCGCTTGTGTCACCCCCCCCCCCCCAGCTCGTTTTCCTTGCACTTCGGCTTCGCGTTGCCTCGCAGCTTCGAGCTTCGCTCGCCGGCGTCGCCGTTTACGTTCAGCTTAGTGAGCGTCCATAACGCTGTTGCGAAGGAGAGTGCAGTGGGATTGAGCACGCGCCGCATTATATACGAGCGCACCGCTGTGGCGGAGAGAGAGAAACGGGAGAGGAGAAACGAAGCGGAGGCAGCGCTCACGCCACCTCCTCCACCCCACCCCCTCGCGCTCACGCGAGGAGAGGGGGGAGAGTTGGCACATGCGCGTGGGGGAGCGGACGCATGAGGGTAGGACGGACAGAGCCCCGAGCAAAAGCTGCTTCGCATCTAAAAATCATGCCAGGAGCACATAATTTAAAAATAATGAGAGGTTCATGTGTCGAATAAATCGATTTTGCTCGCGCATGAATTTCTCTAAAGCGCTGCACATTTACTGAAATGCAAAAAAAGACGCGTACCATCCAGGAAGAACTTAAGACACAAAAGAAAAGGGCGTCAGAAAAGCATGTAGCAACTAGCCCAACAACTAGTTTCACTAAGCACTGCATGTATTCCCTCCGAATGTCACAGCACAGAAGCCCGAAACGACAGTACAGTGGCAGTAACTGGCACAGGAAGTTGCCGCATTGTAATTTCAGTAGCTCTTTTTTCTAGAGCGAGCTCCTCGTTCACGTCGTCGTTGGAGCGTTCGTGCTAAGAAAAATGTATAAAAAAACATAGCGGCGTTCACGTGGTATATCTTGCACAGTAAGGCAGCCAGGCTGTCTCCTTCGAGTCGTCTTAAGTGACTGATTAAGAGACTCTTCGAGCTTTGGTAAAGCGTCACATCGTGCTAAGATGTGAATTAAAAATATGATGCAGAAACCCACAACCGAAGAATTACTAGATGCAGCGTACCAAAATTACTTGGATTTTCGTTATTGCTAAGCATGAAGGTGAATAAACGAAAAAAAGCGAGTCGTTCGGCGTTATTGCGTGCATTACATCAATTATTTGCAAGAGAAGGAAAAAACATTGCCATGTACATGTGTACATTGTTGGTCTGGTTTACAGGCGAGACTAATCATAAGAAAGAGGAAACACTCTGCAATGATGCGTTCGTGCGACTGTGGCAGAAGATGAGGAGCGTCGTTTCTGATAAGGAACTTCACGTGAGTTACAGGCATCAACGACTGTCCGCTTTTTAAGTGTGCCGGACTCACCTTGAAATTTGCTGCCTTTCAGATTACAAAAAACAGCTGTAAAGCAAGATGTTTATCGAAACCAGACGATACAAGCCTCATGATTTGCGAATATATCACCTGCGAGGACAAAGCGTTGACTCCGGATGAAGAAGATACTACAGTTTTTTCTGTGTAAAAAAAATAAAGCTTTGTATCTACAAAAGCGCGTAATTACATCGTTTGCTTGGCTGTGTCGCTTCATTTGTTGTAGTTGTCTCGCGAAGTTACTGCAAAAAAGTGACCGAGTAAAAAATTTACCTTTTAGATATACATTTTGTGATGAACGAGAAACAGAGACAGCACCCGTTTCTCGGGCAAGCTGTTCTAACCTGCCTCTTCTTTGTCTACTTAGATGAGCTCCCCACGCGCCCGGGCCCCGGTGCCGTTTTTTGTCACCACACTCGGCCATGAGTGCGAGCGCGCGGAGCTGGCAACAGCGCCTTTGGTGGTGGTGCGGGCTGTATCGCGGTGGACGGTCTCGACCCCGCTGGAACTTGGTTCGGGGATCGGCCAGAAGTTTCTCTGGTGAGTGACACTGGGTGTGATGCAGTGGTCGTCGCACGCCTGCAGATGATTACACTGTATCAGTTTGGCGGCATGGCGTTTATCCACATTTGCGTGCCAAGCCGGAAAATACTTGTGCAACACAGAATGCGTGTAAGCTCGGAGAGACGGCGGGATATGATTATCGTGATGCGACGCAGCTAGCTCTTCCTTGGTGTCATCGTCCTTTCTTGTTCTGCGGTCGCCACAACGAAAGATGATCTTTGGTGGCTCCGTACCACAGCTGTACGTGTGAACGCAATCATTGCTCGGTCCCACACCGCAGTCGTTGCATTTCTTCGCCTTGACCTCGATGGTTTGGCCGAGTTGGTCACTGTCGAACGATCAGTGGTTAGTTCTATGGCGGCGAGAATAGCTTCGTGGTCCTAAATGCAATGTTCAGGCGGTACTCCGGGAGTCAGAATGGCGCGCTTGTCGTCTTCAGCAAGTTCGAACAGCATGTAGCTGGAATGACCGATGCCGGCTCCGTGAGCAGAAACGCTTCCACACTCGGCCAATGACTGCCGCGAAGACTGCAGATGTGGCGCCACTCTGGCTGTGATCAACTCGCGTCGGTTACCGACGCAGAATCTGAATGCTCAAGTAGTGAACAGCAGCGCACAGCTGGATCCTCGAGGTCGAATTCCTTCTGAGCTCCATCGGTGGTAGCGGTCAGGGTGGAGTTGGTGGTGGCAGAGAGGTGGTAGGGAGTCCTGCCAGATACAGCAATGAGCTTGAAGCTCCACTCCGCGCAAGACTGCTACCGCACGCCTTCGTACATATGCCACGTCACGGCACCATTTCGAAAGTGGTCTATGGCTACACACCACTTCTGCTCTTCCGTCCACACCTTACGAGCTCCGACAGCATTCACGGTCGCTACCCAATTGTCGGCGTCGTCCTGAAGCCGTTGAACTTCTGTAGCTCGCAGGTAGCTGGCGGTAGTAGGACGGCAGGCGAAGAACCGGAGAGTGCGGACTCCAAGCAGCCCAGTTGGTTTGAGAGCTGCGTGAAGGTACACTCGAAATATCTGCACTGCTTGGGTGAGCTCAAATCAAGGTATTGTGAGGCGGCTACATCCAACATGGCGTTCATGGGGCACAATTCCGGCACGATCGCAAGAAACAGCCTAGAGCTCCACACAGCCAAAGCGTTGACCGTGACGCGGAGTCGTGCGATAGCACGGGAAAGCTCGGCGGCGTTTTCAGGTGATGCGCACGCGGAGCCAACGGTGACGTCCAAGGTTGAGGTGGTCACTGTGCTCACTCCAGAGGGAGCCTCCTTGCCAGAGGGAGCTTGGTCAGCACCCCTCAGCAGCTCAGGTGCCGATGAAATCCTGAGCGCGAGGTTGTCGCCACGAGAAGCGTGAACAACATTCCCGGGAAACAGGAGCCGTACGCTGTCATGGTGGCGCCGGGGTAAACCTGCTTTTTGGCCACCGAGGAGTCCTGGACCCCATCCTCGAATGGGGGCATAGGTCCTACCAGCAGTAGTAGGATCCTGGCGTCCATGAGCGAGGGAGTATGGACGACGTTCCGTAGATGGAGAGACCCACACTGCCGATGACCCAAGAAGGAAGGCTAATCCAGGCTGACGGTTCAGGTTTCGTAGACTGCGCCATTGTGACGAACGAGGCAGAGACAACAACCGTTTCTCGTGCGAGCTGTTCTAATCTGGCTCTTTGTCTGCTTCGATAAGCTCCCCGCGAGCCCGGTGTCATTCTTTCACATCACTAAATATGTATATATTGTAAGCACATTTATTGTACTTCATCGTTCTCACTTGTACATAACCATCATCATCGCCATTGGGTTGGTTGGTTGGTTGCTGTTCTGAGCCGAGGCAGACATCGCGGAATAAACGCTGCTGCTGGCCCTGCCTGGTGAAGTCTTCCTGCGTCTTTCAGAGTGGTGGAGGTGGGTCAAGATCCCGACGTCCTCCTACGTTCGTGTCCCACCTGGAGCTACGATCCGGTCGCCGCTTGCGCCCGGCCTCCCCCACAGCTATGCAGACAACGGAACCAACACCTAGCCCTAACCCTACCGCGCCGATGCCTGCGGCTGCCCTCCCTTCATCCACTGTCACCAGCCCTCAGCGCGAACCGCCCGTATTCGCTGGTATCCGCGGTGACGACGTCGAGGACTGGCTCGACCTTTACAACCGTGTGGGTTCAGCCAATCGGTGGACCGAAGCGGAGAAATTGAGCTATCTCCTATTCTACCTGACCGGGGTAGCCAAAACGTGGTATTTCAACCACGAAACTGACTTCGTCGATTGGTTGACCTTTGCCACCAAGCTGCGACAAATCTTCGGATGCTCGTCAGGTCGTTCCGAAACCGCAAAACAGAAGCTGGCTACGCGGGTTCAACTTGCACACGAGACATACACTTCATATATCGAGGATGTTTTGGCCCTCTGTCGCCGTGCGAACAGCGATATGACGGAAGCCGAGCGCGCTCGCCACATCCTTAAAGGAATTGGCACGATTGCGTTCAACGCATTGGCTGTTAACAATCCAACTACGGTTGAAAACATCATTTCCACATGCCAACGCCTTGACCAATTGCAGTCCCTCCGCCTTCAGCAAGACAGCGATCCTCGCCTTATGCCTCCCTCTGATTTGAAAGCTCTTATCCGTGCCATCATCCGTGAAGAACTTCGAGACCTGGCACAGCAGCGGTCCACTGCCGTCTCAACTCCACCCGCACCGTTCGACCTGCGGAATCTTGTGAAGCAGGAGTTGGCGGCCATGACAACACCGACAGCGCCGGTCGCTCCACCAGCACGCCCGCTGCCCACTTACGCTGATGTGGCCTCCCTCACGACACCGACAGCATCAGTTGCTCAAACACTGATGCCCACACATGCCGATATAGCTGCAATTCCGCCTGCTGCGGTCACATCTGGGCCTGCTGACATTACTTGTGGCCATTTGGCTTCTGTGCGAGGTGCGGTACCTGCTCCACCCTCGTCTCCTCAGTGGGGTCCGTCCCGTCCTGTTTGTTTTTACTGCGGTATCCGAGGCCACATATCTCGTTACTGCCGTCGCCGCCAGCAGGATGAACGACGAGGCTATGTTGAGTTCGAGCGGGACCGGTTTCGAAGACCCGATCATTATGGTCCAGACTCCTACCCATTCACGCAGTACCGGTCTCCGTCTCCTCCAGCGTCCCCGCGTCAACATCAGGACTACCGCTCCTCCAGACGACGCTCTCCATCACCCTACCGCCGCTCGCCATCGCCGCTTCGCCCCCTCTCCCGCACTCTTGAACAACATTCGGAAAACTAAGGATTGCAGTTTTTGGAGGGAAAACTGTGTCCAGTCGATCATCAAAAATGCCTCCCGTTTCCCCGGCTAACCTGTTGTCAGTGACTATTGAAGGTGTTCCTGTGCAAGCGCTTGTTGATACCGGTGCCGCTACTTCTGTTATACGTAGTGACTTGTGCTCGCGGCTCCGTAAAGTCAGAACACCTTACGTAGGACCTGTGTTGCGTGGCGCAAATAACGTACTCATCCAACCTGATGGACAGTGTACGGCTCTCGTTTTCATCGACGGCATACGTCACCACATCGAGATGATTGTGCTACGCACGTGCGTTCATGAACTTATCCTGGGTTGGGACTTCCTACATTCTGCCTCCGCTGTCATATCATGTAAACAACACGTCGTTCACATCACGGATACATCGGATGCATCTATGTCAGCCCCGCCTCCATTGACCTTCAACTTGGCTGTCGCTGAAGACTGTGTTTTGCGCCCTGGTCATGAACACGTGGTAGCTGTTGCATCTAGCCAAGTAGCCGATGGTGACGTCCTAGTTGCCCCTGCTCCTCGCTGCACCTCTCGTGGAATTCTCGTCGCCTCCTGTCTCCTCCGGTTGTCCCGTGGCCGCGCGCTTCTGCCCATTGGCAACACAACTGCAGAATCTATGATGTTACCCAAGGGGATGACTGTAGCGACGATAGGCTCATCTCCACTGACCTCCATTGCAGCACTTTGCCCGCCTTCATCGTCAGTACCCACGTCAGGTGCGAGTTCTTCCCCTTTCCGAGCAGTAATCGGCTCCGATCTAACCTCTGCACAATCCACAGCGTTATTGGCTCTTTTAGCTAAGCATAAGGCCTGCTTCGATAGCTGTGCCACGACACTGAGTCACACTCCCGTGGCCGTACACCGCATTGAAACGGATGGTTCTGGTGTTATACGCCGTCGGCCTTATCGTGTCTCACAATCGGAAAGAAAAGTCATTGAAGAACAAGTTGATGATATGCTATCACGCAAGATAATACGGCCATCTTCCAGTTCCTGGGCTTCTCCGGTCGTCTTAGTGAAGAGAAAAGATGGCTCCGTTCGTTTCTGCGTTGATTATCGAGCGCTAAATAAGATCACGCGCAAGGATGTATATCCTATGCCTCGGATAGATGACGCCTCGGACACACTACAGGGAGCGCAGTATTTTTCCAGCCTTGACCAACGATCGGGGTATTGGCAAATCCCTATGAATGAGGCTGAAAAAGAAAAAAACCGCCTTTGCTACGCCGGATGGTCTCTACGAATTTAACGTAATGCCATTTGGCCTGTGCAACGCTCCGACAACATTTGAGCGCATGATAGATACTGTTCTTCGTGGCCTAAAATGGAAGACCTGCCTCTGTTACTTAGATGATATTGTTGTGTTTTCATCTACCTTTGCCCAACACCTTCAACGATTACACGAAGTACTTCAGTGCCTTTCAAACGCTGGCCTTCAGATAAATACCAAAATGTGCATGTTTGCCAGCAAAAGTATAAAAGTCCTCGGTCACGTCGTTTCCAAAGACGGAGTCCGGCCAGATCCCGACAAGATAGCCGCTGTATTGCAGTTTCCTCGGCCTTCCACCCAAAAGACGTTGCGCAGTTTTCTAGGCCTGGCGTCATACTTTCGCCACTTTATACGCAACTTCGCGACTATAGCGGCTCCCCTAAATAAGCTATTAGTCGCTGGTGCTCCTTTCGCTTGGTTCGACGACTGCGAGATCGCATTTGAAGTCCTTAAAGAACGCCTGACTTCCGGACCAGTGCTTCGCCACTTTGATGAGAGCGCGCCTACTATCCTCCACACTGACGCAAGCGCACAAGGTATTGGAGCAGTACTTTTGCAGCGTGATGCCGCCTCTAAAGAGCAGGTTGTGGCATACGCCAGCCGGACTCTGTCGACAGCGGAGAGGAACTACACGATCACGGAGCAGGAATGCCTGTCTATTGTCTGGTCGGTACAGAAATTCCGCCCGTACCTCTACGGTCGGCACTTCACTATCGTCACAGACCATCACGCACTGTGTTGGTTGTCCTCGATCAAGAATATGTCAGGACGTCTAGGGCGCTGGGTCCTGCGCTTGCAAGAGTATGAATTTACCATCACATTTAAGTCTGGCAAAGGTTACCATGATGCCGACGCGCTGTCCCGATGCCCACTTTCACTCTCTCTTCACAATACGTCCTCCGCATCGCCTCCTGAGAGCTCCGACATCCCGCCTGCCTCACGACACCTGTCGATCACCTCACTGGACCCAATTCAACCTTCTTCGCAAGCCGGTTTCCGTTCACTTCAGCGGGCCGACTCCTACTGTCGAACTTTCCTTGACTACCTTCGCGGCATCACTAAACCACCTAACAGCCGCTTCAGACGCCAGCTTAGACAATTCCGCCTCGACGACGGTGTGCTCGAACGCTATATTTATCATCCCACGGGTAACAAGTGGGTGCCGGTCCTTCCCCGCTGCCTTCGTCTTCGCGTTTTAGAAGCATTTCACGATGACATTGCTGCTGGTCATCTAGGTTTTCGCAAGACCTACGACCGCATCAGGACCCGCTGTTTCTGGCCCGGCTTGTCACGTCGGTAGTCAAATACGTGGGCTCGTGCGCGTCATGTCAGCACCGTAAGCGGTCCACGTCCCCACCCGCCGGTTTCCTGCAGCCTCTTCCCTGTCCGACAACACCTTTTGAATTTGTCGGAATTGACTTGTATGGTCCCTTGCCGCTGACGTCTAACGGTCACCGTTGGATCGTCACTGCAGTCGATCATTTGACAAGATACGCCGAGACTGCGTCTCTTCGGTCCGGTACTGCTACAGAAGTCGCCGACTTTTTCTCGCAATCCATCGTCTTGCGCCATGGAGCTCCTCGCGTTCTTCTGAGTGACCGGGGCAAAGCCTTCATTTCGCACGTCCTCGAGGAAGTCCTACGGGCCTGTAGAAGGACGTATAAGACCACTTCTACGTACCACCCACAGACGAACGGTCTTACTGAGCGCTTTCACCGAACGCTCTCTGACATGATCTCCATGTACCTACGTCCGGATTACAAAAACTTGGACAATATTTTGCCATTTGTTACCTTCGCATATAATACCGCGACACAAAGATCTACCGGCTACAGCCCTTTCTTCCTTGTGTATGGACGATCTGCATCCTCAGTCGTCGACACGGCATTCTTCTTTGGTCCAGCTCAGTCCAGTACTTCTCTACCAGAAGAGTTCGCAGCTCGAGTCGCGCAATGCCGTGAAATCGCTCGGCGCAACACGGAAGCCACTCAAGAAGAACGAAAACGTCGCTGCGATAGCAAAAGACGCGACGCGACATTTAATTCCGGAGATAAGGTCTTACTATGGACCCCTACTCGAGCGTCAGGGCTCTGCGAGAAATTCCTTCACCGGTACGTTGGCCCATACACCGTTCTAGGACGAACTTCCCCAGTGAACTATCTCGTCACCCCGCTTCAGTCCGTCACTGACCACCGTCGTCGCAGCACAGAAATTGTTCACGTGTCACGCATGAAGCCTTTCATTACTCGTTCGGCTGATCTTTGAGTTGCGGCCAGGCTGGCCGCTTCGAAGACGGGGAGAAATTAGTGTAAGCACATTTATTGTACTTCATCGCTCTCACTTGTACATAACCATCATCATCGCCAGTGGGTTGGTTGGTTGCTGTTCTGAGCCGAGGCAGACATCGCGGAATAAACGCTGCTGCTGGCCCTGCCTGGTGAAGTCTTCCTGCGTCTTTCATTATATATATATATATATATATATATATATATGGGTCATTCCACGCCAAACGTCCCAGCCATTTTGGCAACTATCTCAAATGTATTGAAAAAAAATTGTGCCGATTTATTACGTTGAAAACAGTGAATTGCTAGAATATTTAGGAGAGAAAAAATTTTTTGGTCTTGTGGGTGCCTTCCAAATTTACCAGAATGTCATCTGGGTGTTGTTTGTAAGAAAATTTATTCTGGGAGTATTGTTTCTTGTTTTAATACCAAATTTGGTTTACATATTAAGCAAAGGTGTTTGTGTAAGCTGTTGAAGGCTCAATAATATTAGTACAATTTTTCTGCCATATATGCCTCCAGGAATTTCGCCAAAATGTTCTATGTTTGCATTTTTTTCATTGCGATATGGCGCCTTGTAGGAATGTACGAGTAATGAATACTTACTCTACAGAAGGTATATTTTGCGATAAAAATATTTTCAGACCCCTCAAGTTTCTAAACATTACGTGAAAAAATCACGAATTTCAGAAAATCGTCGTTTTGGTGCACATTGAGACGCGATTTACACCACGTGGTGCTCCAACTAAAAATCGGCTTTATACCTCAATCGAAAGCAACTAAAGAGTTCTTCTTATATGGCAAGTTTTATCATTACAATTTTCATTTTAAGGAAGAAAATAATTTTTGATGTTCCCCATTGACGGCAATTGGGAATATCAATGAGGAAGCTGCCATGTGACCAAATGGGGAGATAGCCATCAATGGGGAACATCAAAAATTATAGGGATGACAAAGAACGACACCGGAGTCCGGCCGCGCGGGGAGCTGATTTGAAGTAGAGAAAGATGAGGCAGAGAATAGAACAGCTTGCCTGGCGAACGGGTGTTGTGTCTGCCTCGCACACTACAATGCTGCTGTCTACGAAAACTGAACCGTCCGGCTGAAGCCACCTGCCTTCGTGGGTCATGGGCAGTGTGGGTCTCTCCATCTAAGCAACGCCCTCCACGCTTCCTCGCTCATCGACACCAGGACCCTACTACTTCCTGTAGGACCTATTCCACCATTCGGGGACAGCGTCCAGGCCTCCTCGGTGGCCAAAGGGCAGGTTTACACCGGCGCCGTAACGACAGCACACAGCCTCCTGCTGCCCGGTAACGTTGTTCACGCTTCCCGTGGCGACAACTCTTCGCTCAGGACTTCATCGGCACCTGAGCTGCTGAGGGGTGCTGACCAAGCTCCCGCTGGCAAGGATCCCGCCGCAGTGAGCAGAGTGACCACCTCCTCCTCGGACGTCGCCGTTGGCTCCGCGCGCGGATGACCTGAAAGCGCCGCCGAGCTTTCCCGTACTATCGCGCGACTCCGCGTCACGGTCAGTGGATTGACAGCGTCGCGCTCTGTGCCGTTTCCTACGATCGAGCAGGAATCGTGCACCATCAGCGCCATGTTGGATGTAGCCGCCTCACAAGACCTTGAGGCCAGCTCACCCAAGTAGCGCAGAGAGTTCTTGTGCATTCTCACGCAGCTCTCTAACCAAATGGGATCATTGGCTTCCGCACTGTCCGGTTTTTAGTCCTACCGTCGCACCACCGCCGGCAGCCTGCGAACTACAGGAGTTCAATGGCTTTAAGGACGATGCCGACAACTAGGTTGCAACCGTGAACGCTCTCGGAGCTCGCAAGGCGTGGTCGGAACAGGAGAAGTAGTGTGTAGCCACAGACCGCCTTCGAAATGATGCCACGGCGTGGCAAAAGCACGAAGGTGTGCGGCAGCAGTCCTGGGCGGAGTGAGGCTCAAGCTCATTGCTGCTTTCGGCAGGACTCCCTACCACCTCTGCTCCACCACCCAGTCCATCCTAACCACTAACGCTGATGCAGCTCAGGAGGGCTTTCCCCTCGAAGCTGCAGATGTGCGCTGCGGTTCACCATTTGAGCATTCTGATTCTGCGTCGGTATCCGACGCGAGTTCATCACAGCCAGAGACCACAACCGAATACGGGCCTCGGCAAGGGCGTCACTCGGGTCACGCATGCACCGGGAACCTCCCCGACTGTGCAGCTGTGCCCTGCAATACCTCCAGGGACTGCTTGACGTTCCGCCAAGCGGGACGCACAGAAACAGGCATCATGTTTGGTGGGCATCATGGCTCGGGTCTCAGATTCCGCATCGAGAACCACCTCACGAACTTTTTTTACAAGCGACAAATACCACCTCAAATTCGGAACTATCGCAGTCGCGGGCCCCAAGTTTATCTTCGCTAGCAGACATGAAGCTTCGACCGCCTGTACAACTACGATTACACAGATCAGACTTCGCAATCAATTTCCATAACCGGAAGGACGTTCCAACAATACATCACCCATATGCAGATAGCAGGAAGATCCTCTCTGACCACTTGGCGCCACATCTTCAGACTTCACGGCAGTCATTGGCCGAGCAATGCCCACTCCGTCTGCCTTTCGCTGGACGGAGTGGGCATTGACCATTCCGGTTACATGGTGTGCGAGCTTGCTGAAGACGACAAGCGCGCCATTCTGACTCCCGGAGTACCGCGTGAACGCCACGTTTAGTACCACAAAACTATTTTTGTTGCTATAGAGCTAACCACTGATCGTTCGAACAGTGACCAACTCGGCCAAAACATCGATGTTCCGGGGAGTAACTGCAACGTCTGCGGAGTGGGTTCCAGCAACGATTGCGTTCACACGTACAGATGTGGTACGTTCACACATCTGTGCGTTCGAGCACACCGTCGTCGAGCACACCGTCGTCGAGGCGGAATTGTCTAAGCTGGCGTCTCAAGCGGCTGTTAGGTGGTTTAGTGATGCCGCGAAGGTAGTCAAGGAAAGTTCGACAGTAGGAGTCGGCCCGCTGAAGTGAACGGAAACCGGCTTGCGAAGAATGTTGAATTGGGTCCAGTGAGGTGACCACCGAACAAACAAGGGCAATGGCAGCAGGAAAGAGGTAGCTGCGTCGCATCACGATAGTCACATCCCGCAGTCTGTCTGAGCTTACACGCATTCTGCGTTGCGCAAATATATTCCGGCTCAGAATAACTCGGAGCTGAGCTAGTTGGTATGTATTCATTCCAGTCACATGGGTCACTGTCTTTCTTCCGGAGCGGCGCGCAGACGTGGATAAACGCCACGCCGCCAAACTGAGACGGTGTAAATGTCTGATAGGCGTGCGACGACCACTGCATCACACCCAGTGTCACCCACCAGAGGCACTTCTGGCCGATCCCCAAACCGAGTTCCAGCGCGGTCGGGACCGTCCACCGCGATGCAGCCAACGCCGTCCACCAGAGGCACAGTCGACATCTCCGCGCGCTCGCAGTCATGACCGAGTATGATGACAAAGAGCGCCGAGGTCCGGGCGCGCGGTGAACTGGTTCGAAGTAGACAAAGACGCGGCAGAGAATAGAACAGCTGTCTGTCTCGCACACTACAATATATATATATATATATGTATATATACACACAAGGTGTGTCCCGAAACTTTTGTCAGTGAATTGTGACGCAACTACACATCAGAGTGCAATCTAACCGGCTGAAACTGTCAATGCGGGGACCCAGCTAAGCAGTGTTTCGTCGCTCAGTGTGCTCCGAGCATCAAAGAGTGTTAAATGGATCTGCCGTGAGAGTTGTTTTTTGTTATAAAGCAGCACACACACACACACAAATACAAAGAAAGAAGGAAGAACTGACGACACGAGTGGTCGTGTCGTCAGTTCTTCCTTCTTTTGTATTCCTATGTGTGCACTGTTTTACGATAAAATTCAACCAACTCGCCGAAATAGCTGCTAGCTCAAGTTTCCTAAGGTTGAGCGTTGGGCTAGTTGGTGCAGCGTAATCTGAAGCTTTCACAGCGCACACAACGAGGACGAGCAAAGAAGAGACACACTCAGTGATGTGTGTGTCTCTTCTTTGCTCGTCGCGCTGTGAAACCTTTGGATTAGCTCAAGTTGTTCTCCATTTCTGTGCACGTTAAAATGTAGCGCTCGTTAGCGCGAAGACTTGCGATCAAGTTTATTGTGAAACTTGCCAAAACCACTGCGGAAACGGTTGCTATGGTCAAGACTGCTCAAGGAGAACATGCCCTGTAAGATCGGCAAGTGTTTAGGTGGCACAGGGCTTCTTTGGCTGATGAGGAGAACCGTGCCGGACGGCCATCCACGACCACCACGGCTGACAATGTAGCGCGAGTGTGGGAACTGTTCAACTCAGACCGACGATTAGGTTTTCGTTTAATGGCGGACATGCTAGCCATTCCGAAAAATCAAGTTTATGAAATTGTTACGCATGATATCAGCATGCGGAAGGTGTGCACGAAGATGGTTCCAAAAGCACTCATTGCTGACCAAAAGTCCCGCCGCGATGAAACGTGCCAAGAAAACCTCGACGTGTGCAAACGTGACCCAAAATTCTTGGACAACGTCATTACAAGTGACGAGACTTGGGTATTTTAATTTGACCCGTTGACCAAAGGGCAATTATCGGAGTGGCACACGCCATCGTCCCCTCGCCGCAAGAAATCCAGGATGAACAAATGAAAGATCAAGGCGATGCCGATCGGGTTTTTTTTTGTTTTTTCTTTGCACCCACGGACTGGTTCATCACGACTTTGTAGAGTCTGGAATCACCAGCTCCAAATTTTAAGTGGAAGTCCTCAAAAGACTGAAGCGCACGGTTCAACGCAGCCTGCCGAACATCGCAGACAACTGGAAACGCCTCAAAACACCCCTCAAAGTAAAGCATATTGGGGCAAGGGACGGGATCAAAGAAGCTTGCACCGCAGCATTAAATGCCGTTCCGTAGGAGTACTACCGCATCGCATTCGAGAGAGGGAAGTCTCGCTGGAGCCAATTTATCGACGCAAAAGGACACTATTTTGAATATTTTTAAATAATTGAAACGATAAATTCATTAAATGACTTTTCATGGCCCTGCTGACTGCACTTGCAGGGCACACCCTATATCAGGCCCGTAGCCAGGGGGATGGCCCTAGGGGCCCGACCCCCCCCACGGCGAAATGTTCGTGAAGTACGTGTTGTTAACAAAAATCAATAAAACCCCCACCCCCTCCCCCGTAAATAAAACCCCCACCCCCTCCCCCCATAATATATATATATATATATATATATATATATATATATATATGGGGGGAGGGGGTGGGGGTGTATGGGGCGTTTTTTTACACCATAGAGATTTTTTAATAAAATTTCTATGATAGTCAGGCTCCTGACGTTTTCGCACATCGACTCTATGTCGAGGCGGAAATATTTTCCTGCAGCTAAAATTACGTTGACGGGACTAAGTTACAACAACTCGTTAATTACCATTTTAAATATTGGCTCGAGGGCCGGTGTTTATATTACAAAGTTCTAATGCGCGCCAATTTATGGCATGACTATTTTTTGTAAATAACAAAAGTTTCACGTAGTTCGAGATAATCATCATCGAATTTCATGGGCGAAATCAAAACTGATCGCGCCGTGCACGCACAAGGCGCGGCGGAACTCCGGAATAACACGTCACAGGGAAGTGCTGAAATTTTAATTAAGGGGCACGAAAGCAGAATCTGGTCAGGAAAATCGGCAAGCATTCTGAAATACACTAGGAGACAACTTAATGTGTGCATGTGATGGATGGTGCCTATTTGTTTCTTTCCTAAACTATAAAGAGGCGCGAAAAGCTATTTATTTGGTCTGCAAGAAGTAGCGCCGCAGTGGCCTCCCCTGTGTTTGATGCTTGCCTGACATAGAAAAGGTTGATATTGAGGTTTTCTTGTGCACCGTTGAAAAGTAACAGATAAGCACCAAACACTTCGCGCAAAAGTAAGGCGATGCGCGCTCACAAGTGAGATGAATTGCAGCTTTTCACGAAAACATACGGCCGCGGCGCGCCGTCATTCAAAATTCGTCACTCTCATGTGATGGATAGTTCCGGACTGAAGTAGCAGAACGGTCGCGCTTCGTGCGCGCTTTGCGCGATCAGTTTTGATTTCGCTCATGATATCCGATGAAGAATATCTCGCACTACGTGCAACTTTTGTGATTTCTAAAAAATACGTGTGCCATAAATTTGCACGCACTATACAACTTTGTAATATACATAGCTGCCTTCAAGTCAATTAATAAAAAGTTAATGAGTTCTGGCGGTCGTGTGCGAAAACGACAGGAGCGTTACTGTCATGGGATTTTTATAAAAAATATGTATCCTATAAAAGAACACCCTGTATATGCTGATCACACTGCAGGGCGCCGGCCTTTCCACGCTACTGATAGTAGTCTACCAGCTGGGGCACATGGCGGGCGTTATCGCAACAGGAACCACATCACCAAGGCTTCCAGTATCTACGGCCTATTGCCCTGGAAACCAAAGCACGTTCTTGTCGCCCAACGCTTCTTCGGCTACTCCAAACGTGCAGTGAGTACAGTGCACTCGCAGCCATTATTCGTGTTTCTTGCGACACAAATACAATTTTTTTTGTTAAAGTAAACGTTTCCGCCACTGTTTATCACTTTATGGTATGTGATAATACGCTAAGGCGAGAGAAGTAATGTTATGGCTCTATAATGCAACACTTACGGTTTGAGGAATCTCATAAATGAATAAACAAGTGATTTTCGAGTTGTTTGAAAGAAACCAAAATCCGATTCATTCTTGAAGCAGCGCTAAAAGACAGAGACTAAGAAGGAACAATCACACAGGATGAGCGCTGTGTGATTGTTCCTTTTTAGTCTCTATCTTTTAGCGCTGCTTTAAGAATGCATTTGTATCAACTAGCTCAACTGTCTATCCTGTTGCAAGATCTAATTCTTTTTTTTTTTCCTTTTTAAAAGAACTGGACTACAATGCAGCGCGATGACAAGACGCCGAGTAATATACCCCTTAACATTGCCGCGGCAAATGTTTATGAACATTAAGGATGATTTCCGCCGTTTGCTTTTGTCTTGCCGTACCTAAGCATGAAAAACGTACCCAATATTCGAGCAATGCGTTTGAGTGTTGTAATCACATTGCGCACGAGTCTTACACAATGCGTTTGCAGAATCCAGGCTAGTGCGAGCAATAATCTGCTGAGACGTCGTCCTCGTTTTACAACTACTAATGTTCAAAATACCAAGCAAGGATGCGATATTGCTTGCAGGAAAGTACGAGACAGGTGCGGGCCTAAGCCTTCCAAATACGCATATATACAAATACTTCCCAACGAAGCCAGTATCTCTGTTTGCATACAATGGTATTAGAACAGTTTCATTCAACATATAGCTAGAGTTCCAATATGCACTGTGTTTGGCACCACATTTTTTTTATTATTTCGGCAAATATGTGCCGCAACCATAGTGTCATGCAAACACTCAGAGAGCATCAATTTTCCAAAATTGCCTCTTGCTGTCAGGCGAAATGACGCAGCTGTAGTCTGCAGCTGTTGTGCCACCTGCAGAGGCTCAAACGTTTGATAAGATGCGACGATGAATAGCATCTATGTATTTTTATTGTTGAGCTGTCACTGTACAGTGGGCTTCGCTTCAGCATGTAAAATAACACGCTACATGTGATAACAGTTAAAGAGATTTGACGAGACAAGTGCTCGCATAAAAATGACGCGTTTGCGCATTTGTTTTGTGCTATAAGATGTATTACTTTATTTTCGTAAGTCCCGAAATCACCAAGGCTATTGCGGAAACTCGAAAGGTAATATATCTTTTTCAAAAAGCAATAGAACAGACAATATTTTTAAATTTTACATTTCACCAGTAATTAAAATGTTATGGCACTGATAAACACTTGAATATGACATTCTTACGGTGAAAAGTGCTCGTCTTCAGTACAATAAATACTGGATTTGTGATGCAGCAGCTACAGGAGATTGCAAAGCTGCGATGACTCAGAAAGAGGCACTATTACTAATTTTCTTAATCTCTCTGCAGAGCACAAGAACCTTTTTTTATGTTTCGCCTGTCGTACTTATGGAGCAGCTTCTTTGCTTTCATCGGTACTATTGTGCTCGCACTGATTATCAGTGCCGTCACAGGTGAGAGCGCGTTTGATTATTTGTGTAGTGCTCATTGTGCCCTCGAACTTACACGATCTAGTTCTTACAGTAATACAGTAATCTCAGAAAAACTGCAGGGGGTATAACTTTGAGCTAATGATCGAACCATTGTGCGTAACAACCAGCAGGTGTCGTTGCAAAGTGAAGTCACCTTGCAATTACATCTACCTACCAACGTTGCTACACGGAAGCGATAATAATAACACATATGAAGAAATCAGGTCAATTTGCCTATTATTACACACAGTTTTGTCCCGTGCTTAAGGTTGCTCAACGACAAGCCAACAATGAATGTATTTGCCTTAACTTGGTGTCAGAATAAAATTACCTGCGCACGCGTAAGCGACAGGTGACTGCTACTTTGTGAATTTACAAAATAAGTACCTATATATTGCGAGTGGCGTCGTGATGGTTTATTTGGGTAATTCAAGATGTCTGAGATGGCAGAATATCTCATGAAATATCTTTGTTGCAGCATGTGGGTATTTTACACGTATCTAATATACTGCTTCACGATTATTTCACACATACAGGAAACTTCAACAAATTGTTGCCAAACTCTGCAAATGTTATCGTGTTATTCCAAGAAGGCCAGCGAGTTGACTGCATCGATGGCTTCCTAACTTCAATTAATTTTTCTTTCGTGCGTTGAGCGCAAGTACATAAAAAGAATAATCAACTAGACGTGTCTTCAAAACTTGTCTTCCTTAAAGTTCGTTCAATGAAAAGGCAAAAAAAATGCTTGAAAAAGTAACACAAATTATATGTCCTGTATTGTAACCTTCATTCACTTGATCGCTTCAGCGTATATAATAATTCAGCAGAATATGAATATGAAGCAGTTACTATAGTCGTCAATCCATCTATTTTTATTAAGGCTATTTCATAAGCTTGGTCAGCATTCAGAATCAATCAATATTTTCTGGCATGTCGGACGCCACTGCGAGCAACACGTATTGCACGTAGTACGTAACCAAAGATAGCCTGCCCATCTTCAAATGCCCAAAATTAATATAGTTACGTAATTCTTCCTATTATCTCCGTGCCCACTTCAGCCAGCATAATAAATCCTTTCGAAATCCTTTCTTTCTTATTAATTACAGCGAAAGCTGTTATGAGATCATTTCACCGGCCGTTTTTGGCGCCGTAGTTGTCCGCCGCCGCCGCCGCCGCCGCCGCAGCCGCCGGTGTCCGTAACCAGTATCGCTCAAAATAAGAAAAAAAACTAAATAAGAAAAAAAATTCCAGGATGGAACGAGGTTCGAACCTGGGCCCTCTGCGTGGGAGCCCAGTATTCAACCTCTGAGCCATGCCGGTGCTTGAAACTGCTTTGCAAAAAGGTCCTATACAGGCTTGATGTCGGGAAGGAACCACATTAGCGTATGCAATATAGCGTGGTAGAAGAGTAAAATAAGCACCAAGCGTCGCACAACGCGAATTCTGTAACCAGGCGTCACACAATGCGAATTGCACAACGAGTAGGTTGTTGAATGCTTCCAACCCATTACAAAGGGTTCTGCCATAATTCGTCGTCATCAGGCACAACATCAACAAAGTGCGCATAATGCATTACATGCGTTTAGAAGGTACTAAGGCTCTCCGTAGAATGCCGAAAAATGGCACAGTGCCTGCTGCCCTGCTTCTCAAAAATTACAATGACTTATAGCGTAGTGGGTTCCTCGCAAGTGCACTTGTATTGGTTGCCAAGGAAGCCCATAAGCGCATGATCCATTTCCTCGGGGTCTCAGTAAAATTACAATGATTTAGAGCATAGTGGGTTTCTCGCAAGTGCACTCGTATTGGTTGCCAAGGAGGCCCATAAGCGCATGATCCATTTCTTCGGGGTCTCAGTAAAGTTCTTGCCCCCCCCCCCCCCGTCTCTCTCCCGCGACAACGTATGTTATACAGCATGACTTGAGAGGGAAATAGCGACCGGGCGTCACCCAATGCAAATTACATAACTGGTGGGCCGCTTAAAGCTTCCAACCCATTACAAAAGGCTGAGCCATAATTCTTCATCGTCATCAGTCGTCGCTTCAACAAAGTGAACATAATGCATTACAGACGGTAAGCTGGTGCCTCGTTTCTCCGCTGAATGACGAATAATGGCTTTGTAGCTGCTTCCCAACTTCATAAAAATTGTTATTTATGGCATAGTGGGTACCTTGCTAGTGTACTTGTATTAGTAGCCTCAAGGGAGCTTACAACGGGCTCTAGAAGCGCCGCTCTTCCAGCTTTCGCTGTGACTGTGCTGCGGTTTCAGCGCAGGCCTGGCGTTTTTATGAAAGACTTTCATAAAACACTTTGTAATGCTCCTGTAAACTGTGAACACTATTCACTTGGCTTGCTTTTCTCGGCAGACACGCTCAGCTCTGAGTGTATATCATGTACTGACCTAATTTGTAAGGTTTTTTTTTGTTGTCGCCTTTGTGCCTGACTCTATGCCTGGCAAAACTCTGACTGCGCGCCAAAAGGCAAGCGCCGAGTACAGTATGCTTATCTCGGCGCATGAGCTGTTGCACGCAGTGGTTCATTGCAGAGATAAGAATAGGGCAAGGAATTTCATGGGTACGTGTGAGAACGCACCACAAGCAAAACGTGGCTAAAATCGACCTCCCAGGTGAGCGTATTCGACCGGCTGGTCAGGCAGATGAGAAACTGAAATTTACCAGTGAAATCGATCCGTGCTCCATCTATCGTTATCTACTGTAAACATACTGTGTCCAAGGCTTGTGGCGCCTTCATTATCATTCACGCTAATAGAATCGTCCTCTGTGCTCCACTATCTCCAGCATTTATATATCTGATTGGACGACCCTGCAGACAGTATCAGAGCATTAGGCTAATACACCCGACAGCATCAGATAATACCGCCAAAGCTACGGCGACGAAGAAACACCAAGACGCTTCGTGTGTTCTCACATAGCGACGTACGCTGAGACTCCTCGAATCCAGACTCGTCGACGTTCATCGGCATCTCGGGATGCAACGTTTAACGCAATGCTTCCCAACACATAGGTACCAGCTACATTGGAGACCGCGAAGTTGTCTTAATGCTTGGCGCCTTTAACATTAAAAAATCTACAAAACCCACTCTTCCCGCTATCTTAATTCTAGCCATGCAGGAACTTAAGAAGGTCGAAGAGTTAAACGTTCATATAACCTTCAGATCATGCACGGAACCCTAGTTATAAGAAACAATGAAGGGCGTCATGTGTGTATTCGTAAGTTTCATATGGCAAAGTAGTACCGTACTTTGCCATAGGAGAGCAGAAACGTAGGAGTGCTTTGTGTGCACCTGGCGTGGCCCTTTTTTTGTTTCGTGTAAATGTTGGAGACAGTGCATGGCGTCGAACATACTGCGATGTGTAGTGACATTCAGTGCCGGCAAAAAATAATTCGGCGCACTACTGGCGTCATTGCTCGATGAAGGCCATATTGGAAGCGAACAACCTTGTAGATATAAATGCGAAAGCCTTCTATGCCTCATGCGAACGGGATCTTGAACGAGAAGCTGGCTGTGAGCGGCATGACCGAAATGAGTCGCGAGCTGCTTGTTCATTTCTTCGTTGCAGCGTTCGCGGTACTAAAATGTATAAAAAACATAGCAGCGGTCCCGTTATATATATTACATGGTAAATTAGCTCCACTGTGTGGCTTTCACCTTCAAGTTGCTTAAGGGACCCTGCAAGCTTTGGTAAAGCGTCGCATCATGCTACAAAGTAAATTAAAAATGTTATGCAGTAACTCGCAACTGAAGATCTATTTGATCAGGGGTATAATTTTTGGATTTTCGTTATTTTTAAACAAGAAAGTGAACAAACAAAAAAACTTATTCCAGCTTCATCCAGTCTCAAATCTGCAAAACAAACGGAGCTGCGGTTCCTCTTTGCTTCTTTTGTGATTTGCTGTGATTGTGATTTTTTGTGATTTTGTGTGGGTATCTGCGTACACGTTATTTGTAGAGTAGCGATGCACGGGTAAATGACGTGTGGCAGCACCACACCCGCCCCTGCTGCATTGACTTGAAACCCTAAGCATGCTCGAGCAGCCTTTCTCCATGTCAATGTACGGTTACCGCTTCGTCCACGACCGAGGCTGTTACGCCATCTATGGGTGCATCTGGGAACAAGAGCGTGATTACCCTGGACACTCATCTGTCGTCCAGCGTTAGCACAGCTTTACTGTTAAAAGAAGAAAAACTGAGTCGATTGGCGTTATTGCGCATAGTACCTCCATTATTTGCAAAAGGAAAAAAATAGCATCGTGATATATACAGGTGTGTATGTTGTTGCTCTGCGTTACAGGCGAAACGAATCATAAGAAAGAGGAAGCGCTGTGCAATGGTGCACTCTTGCGACTGTGGCAGAAGATGATGAGCCTCGTTTCTGATAAGGAACCTGACGTGAGTTGCAGGCATCAATGTGCGTGCGTTTTCAGTGCGCCACACTCATGTTGAAATTTTCTGCCTTTCAGATGAAGAAAAATGTCTGTGAAGCAAAATATTTACCGGAATCAGAAGAGGCAAGAATCATGGTATGCGAATATATCACGACCAAGGACGAAACGTTGAGTCCAGATCAAGAAGATACTACAATTCTCGCTCTGTAAATAAAAAATTAAAGCTTTGCGTATTGCAACAAATAGTTAGCGTGGATGTGTTGCTTTATTTGTTGACGTAGTCTGGCTAATTCCCTCTAAGAAAAGGGAGACGTTGTCATGAAGACTGACTTTACGAAAAAAATATTGGGGTCAATTTAGTCAATAAAAACAATAAACACCTGAAAAAACACCTATATCATGACATTGAAGATAACAATAAAATAATAAAACTATATCGTAACGCTGAATGCACGCATAGTATTTGTCGGAGGCACATGTAGGTACAATAGGCAATTGTCAGCGACCGGGCCAGTTGTAAGGGGTTGACGAGTTCATAGTGCGCTCACCCCAATTTAGATGGAGCTGTCGTAATTACAACCTCACTGCGGGCCCACTTCTGGTGATTCCCTTCAAGTGCGACTTACAAATGAGGCGTGATCATACATCTCTTAATAAACAATGTAAAGGAAAGACAACATACAGTACATATCATTGTCTATACGAGGATCGAAAAAAAATGAGGTAATACTTATTCTGCAGTGGCGCTCGCGCCTCGCCATACGCGTATTGCTCAGGGCAAAAAAACACGGTTGATCCCTCCGTCACAGGAATCGGAATAACACGCAAGAAAACGTGCTCTTATAGAAGTAACTGAATGTTTACTGTACATTGATATAAGAGAGCTTGCACAATGTATATTGATGTCTGGCAGCTATAGCACCGTTTAACGTGAATGCACCCATGCACCCACTTTGATGCTTGGTGGTACATCTCCATGCCGACGACTAACCTCCATGTTCAATGATTAAACAAACCTTGCGGTAGCTGTAGTAGTTAGCTGTGAAAGCGTAATCAGAGAAGGAGTTGCGATAGTCAGAAGAGCGTCGCATATTGGACGCAGAACTTGGTCGCCATCCTGCGGCATGTTAAAATGTGATTGAACACCACGGCCGGACTAGAGGAAAACGCAAAGCGCGTCATGCCGCCCCGGTAGCCCAGCCACAATTTTTGTCGGGGCGAGCGCGTAGGCGGGGAACGCGATGTTACGGCCAGGTGAGGCACGCGCGTCGCAGAGCTATTTTTGGTTTGATTAGCCTGATGCTATGAGCGAGGGCGACGCTTTTACGATGGATGGATGGATGGATGCTATGAGCGTCCCCTTTATAACGGGGCGGTGACAAGTATGCCACCACGCTCGAAAAAAAAAAAACATTTACTCGTTTTTTTTTTTTTTGGCGTTGGCCTAGTGTCTTTACTTCATTTAAAACTATTTTACTCCAGAAGAAAAAACAAACCTTCAGTTTTCAGCTTCGTTCTGTGCCCTTTACGGCAGAATGTCCTTATTTTTTTTCCAATATTTATTTTTGTCCTTTCTCTCTAGTTTTCTGCCACCAATACTCTAACCGTCTCTTACTTATTTCAATCGCGGGTGTGTTCAGCTTTCCATTGCCTCTAAAACCCAAGGCGTCATGTAGGCTCGTGCCCAAACGTACACCTGGGTGGATGTCTCCACATTAAATCAGAACATCCTCCGCCGTTTCCTGATCTTCCCCGCAGCACGTGCATTGTTCTTCTTCTTTACTGAATCTCGCTTTATAACTACCCGTTCTAAGGCAACCCGATCTCGCTTCAAACAGTAAAGCGCTTCCCAATGAATTGTCGTAAAACGCCTCCCTCCTTATTTCATTTTTGCCCTTTCGGTAGTTACTCAAAGCCGGTTTTTTCTCCATAGCTGCCATCCAGTAAAACCTCTCCGCCTCTCTGACTTTTCGCTTAACGCTCTTTGTTGACATACTGCTTACACTACCAGCCATATATTTATTAGTGAGCCTCCTAGTTCTTTTTCTCCACTGTGTGTCCACGCTCTTCCTATACAAGTAACGGAACACCTTCTCTGCCCATCTACTCTCCTTCATATTCCTTAGCTTTTCTTCGAACCTTATTTTGCTCTGAGCCTCCCTCGCCTCAAAACTTGCCCATCCCATATCGCCCTTTACGGCCTCATTTATCGTGTTCCCGTGAGCACCCAACGCGAGGCGTCCCAAGGTCCTTTGATTTATATCCATTCCCGATTGCACCTCTGCCCTCATGCACACCACTGAGTTCCCAAAAGTAAGCCCCGGAACCATTACACCTTTCCACAGACCTCGAAGCACCTCGTACCTATTGTATACCCACAATGCTCTGCGCTTCATTATTGCAGCATTCCTCTTTCCTTTTGCTGCTGAGGCTTTTTCCTGTACCTCCATGTACCTGTCACCCTCATTTATCCATACTCCGAGGTACTTGTATTCGCTCACTCTCGGTATTTCTTGGCCCTGTATTGACACCGTCTGATCACAAGGGTCATTGAATACCATCAATCCACATTTTGTTACACTAAATCCTAGTCCTAGAGCTTCCCCTTCCCTTCCGCATATATCCGCCAGCTGCTGTATATCCTCTCGACTGTCAGCAAATAAGACAATATCGTCAGCATAAAATAATCCTGGAAGCTTCTGCTCACTCATCACGCCGCCCTGTCTGTGTGACAGATTAAAACCAAAGTTGCTACCTTCTAGCGCTTTTTCCATATTCACCACGTACAGCATGAATAACAGCGGGGACAAAGGACATCCCTGTCTCAGCCCCTTGCTAATCTCAACGTTGTATTTGCTACTCATTCCTTCCCATTCTATGCAAACTGTGTTTTCTCGGTATATCTCCCTCAAAAGCTGTATACAGTCGTCGCCTATGCCCATTCCTTTCAATATATCCCACAAAATTTCCTGATTAACGTTGTCGTACGCCCCAGTGATGTCTAGAAAAGCCATGTACAAGGGCCTATTTTCTATTTTAGATATTTCTATACACTGAGCGAGAACAAAGAGGTTATCGTCTAACCGCGTGTCGACTCGAAATCCATTTGGAGTTGTCCCAAAATATCGTTGTGTTCTGCCCACTTTTCTATTTTAATTTTTACTGCTTGCATCGCCAACCTGTATAGTACCGATGTAATGACTAGTGGTCTATACGAGCGAATGTTATCCTTTTCTCCCTTGCCTTTATAGATCAACTTCATTCTACCTTTTCGCCAACTATCCGGTATTTGCCTGTCTTTTAAGCATTTTTCTACAGCTTTCAGCAGTGCTTCTTTAGTGCTGTTTCCTAGTTCGTTAATGAGGCTAATGGGAATCCCATCTAAACCCGCGGCAGTGCGCTTTGGAATTTTTCCTTTAGCCTTTTTCCAATTGAAATTCTCCAGCACTAGCTCTTCCTCGGTTGCTCTCTCCGCCACACTTTTACTCACCGGGGAAATCCCCTGGACGCTCTCTTTAAACGAATCGGCTGTTACCTTTCGAATGTAACCTAGCGCTTCGTACCCTTCCAATTGATTTCCTCCTTCATCGAGAATATGTTGTTGCGTTGTGACAGACTTCCTACCTAGCGCCTTTATGTGGCTCCAAAATATCCTAGGTGCGGCTTCCTTTTTTTTCATGAATCTCTGTCACCCAGCGTTCACTTTCGCCTTTAATTTTTGCCTCGACCAATTTCTGTACAATGGATTTTTTCTCTACATATATTTCCCATATTTCGCTGACTTCGTCTTGCGGTCGCTTGTCCTTTTTTGCCCTTCTATGATTCCGTGATGCTTCACGCCGCTTCTCGATCGCTTCCCGGATTTCCTTGTTCCACCAACTTTTTGGCTTCCTCTTTGCTTTCCAGCAAATAGTTTTCTTCTCTCTCCCCATCTCTTTCGGCATTAGATCTAATAGCTCACTGTACTCCCAGTCCTTGCCTGGTATTTTGCCTACTTCTTCCTCGACTCTTGTGGCGCGAGGTCGCCACCTCGCGGTATGTTAAGGCGTTGACAAAATTGCACATTTATTGAAAACGCACCGAAAGGGACGAACGTGTAACGCGTTGCAGGTACTAATCGCGCAAGCCACAGTAATGACGAATTACTTTACTTTGCCGCTCCCAGAGGGCAATACCATCCCGCCGACCGGGATAGTGGTAGATATAAGAGGCGCGTCTGTAAGGCCTCTAGAGTATGTGACCGTGGCGCAGTGAATAGCGCGCCCGGCAGCTGTTGTTGCGGGCCGAGCGGTCGTGGGGTTCGATGCCCGTTGTAGGAACTTTTTTCTTTGCCATCTGATCGCGTACATTTTTTCGACGTCATTTCCGTGACGGAAATACGTCGCTGAAGTCTTGGTGGACCCCGGCATAAAACACTTTCGTGTTAAAAGGGCCGGAGCAATGTGGCGTGTGTGGTCGTAGGGAAGCCAATCCAGTCACCCCTCTTTTAGGCGGGTGGAGGCGGTTGCTTCACAAGTGATGACATGTCATGAACACTCATGTTCGTGATGCACGTACGTTATTAGGTGCACATTTTAGTGTACAGCAAGGTAAGGAAACGCTCACCATGACATCACGCTGATGCCTTGTCATGCACGTAATGACGTGTAGGACATGTATGTCACGCTATTAATGCCTTGATGTACGGTAAATACATGCCCTAATAGTAATTTTCTGACTTGCAATTCATGCTGGTCATGAAGTAATGTCACGTCATGCCTTCAGTGTATAAAAAGTTGATAAAGTGGCCACGATAACACCAAGAAATGCTTATGTATTCCATGACATGCATGACGCTGATGACATGAAATTCATGTCGTTATTTGTCAAATATATTAGCAACGTGCTCATGTCACGCGTCATGTCAGTTTTTTCGTATATTCAGTGAATGAGCGGGCGGGGGGTGCCAACGGCAACATAGCTCCCGGGGTGCACAAAGGCTTCCGCCTTTCTCCACCTCGCAGGCCTTTTTGACGTCCATTCAGCTGTGGTCAGCGCTTACCTCTGACGCCTCAGTGGGTCGCCCCTGCTGTGCAGCACGACCTGACGAACATTCCCGTCACCACTGCTTCGATAGCTACTCCCAAATGAATCCACCCGGATAGTCTCACCCAATCTACGGCGCATATACGTCATGAACGGTGACGTCAACCCCCGGCGACTACTTAAACTCGTGGCTGTACGACATCGTCTAGAGTGAGCGCGGGATTGTCAACAGCAACATGGCTCACCTACCGCCTTTCTGCACCTCGAAGGTGTGCAAGCGCTTTTTTTTGTACTCTAAAAAAGCGTCAATTTTTGTTGCTATTTCCGCGCCCCCACGTGCTTCATAATATTATTTGCGAGTGTTTTCATATGTCCATGTTATCACTTTGTTGTGGCGAGATGGAAAGTAATCTTGGACCTACCACACGTTCAGAGCATCTTCTTACAAAACCGACACTACCTGATGACTCCTCGGAAGAAATGACGGTACTTTCCGAGCTACTCAAAGATGTTCATTCGCGATCTGTTCAGTGCTCAAAAAACCAGCCAGAATTCGTTGCCGATGTCAAAGCAATCAAGGCCAACCAGAAAATGTCGAAATAAAAAAAATGGCCGTATACAAGAAAGAATCGACACCCTTGAAGAAAAAGCAATATCATTAGATCAGTTTAAGGAACGTGTCACCAGTCTTCAAAAATCTATGGAGACCTGCAACACGCAACTCGACTCCTTGCAATATCGGTTTAATGACCTTGATGACAGATTGCGCTGAAACAATGTAATTTTTCAGGACATCCCTGACTCTCGCGAATTATGGGAAGAGTGAAAAACAGATCGTTAGCGCTTTAATAAGCGTCATCGGTAGTTTACCTGACTCGGCACTTACGCGCGCTCATCGTCTTTTCATTTATTTGCCTAATAAACGCCGCCTAATTATTGTCGAGTTGAGCAACTACAAAGCAAAAGAAAGAGTGTTTTCTGCGAGTAAGGCAAGGCATCAAGAGATAAAGACATCACCATCTGTGATGAAAACTCACGTGCCACACGCCACGTTCAATGTTCACTGACCGCTTTTGCAAAGAAGCTTAGGGGCAAACCCCCCTATCAGCTGCCATATAACAAAGTAATCGTAAACAAAAAGCGGTACATGGTCGATCACGTAACTGAGAGCGCAATCGAGTGCGCGTCACAACACACGCGTGCTAAAACCAAGCTGCGTACTGCACCATCTGATCGTCGATAGGCAACCGCGATGGGCAGTGGTAGATGCTTGCCATCCCTGCATTGGTCGAAATCTCTCTCTATGCAGATGACATCTGTATATGGAGCAGTGGTCGCAACAGATGTGTCCTACGAGCAAGACTAAAAAAAGCCCTCAATTCAATCGAAAAATTCTTGCTCGCGCGAGGTCTAATGATGTCACCAGAAAAATGTGCCGCCGTTGCTTTTCGAGGCGTGATGTTTCGCGCTATACGTTAAAAGTAGCGCATTCTCCCATTCGGTATGTGCCAAGTCATAAGTTTCTGGAAGTGACAATCGACAGGCTAATGACATGGACGCCCCAAGTTCGAATATTAAAGGAAAAAGTTGCATCATACGTGAGCATCTTCCGCTTGTTATTAAGCAACGCCGGGGGCTGATCCGTAAGTGCCCTGCTGCGAATGTATACGGCTCTCTGCGAAGGTCTTCTACGATACAGCCTTCCTGCGTTACATGGCATTTAACAAACCAACATACAAGCGCTGACTGGAGCTCAAGCGAAAGCTCTGAGAGTGTACCTTGGCCTACCAAAACACATCATGCATTGGAACCCTTGCCGAAAGCAGACCCCTATCAGCTGCAGTGCTTCTGTAGCAAGAGTTTCTTCGAGTTGACTTGCGTTATGCCACCAGTGTGCCGGGTGATCCGCTTGCTTCAGACAGCGGTCTTGTGGTGCGGAGCTTGCTCCCGCTGCATTATCAAAGCGCATCAATGCCTACGGAGCCATCGTGGAAAATTCCTTCGTGGTCAATAATCACTTTAGTGCCTGGGTTCAAGAACAAGAGACGTACACCCGGACCAGCACTAACATATTTCACCCTACAGCACGTGGAAAACAATTAAAGGGCTCACCGTCATATTTACAGTGATGGCTCTGTTACACCTACATCGTCTGCAATTGGTGTCTGGATTCCATCTGCCAATGTCACCATCTCTGCCACTCTTAGGCACCGTACTTCATCTACAGCGACTGAACTGGCTGCACCACGGGCTGCTTTTAATTACATTGTAGATCAGACAGCTTAGTCTTGGGTCATCTTCACCGACTCAAGAGCGGCGCTGCAGTCTCTGAAGTCTCCACGCACACAGGACCAACTCGTCATGGACATCAAATATCTATGCAACAAAGCCTGCGACCTCCATCACCACATTGCTCTGCAGCGGATACCTGCCCACTGTGGAATACAAGGAAACGTCCAAGCTGATGACGCTGCCAAAGCTGGACATGACGCCTCAAGAGAAATCATCGAGATACCTTTCTCGAGAAAAGATGCGGCGACATTCGTATCGGCACAAATTTGGCGGCTCCAGCGATCCCTCTGGACGGATGCTAATCACCGGTATGTACCACTTTACAAGATCGACCCATCGTGTAACTTCGATATGCCGCGAGACCTAAACAGACAAGAGGAAACATGCTTGCACCGCATCAGACTAAACGTCGCATACACCAACTACTTCAGGAGCAAGATTAAGCTGTCGGACTCACCAATGTGCGTCCAATGTAACTTCCAAGAAGATCTGCATCCTGTTCTTTGTGAGTGCAAGCGATACGCATCACAGAGACAGTCTCTGAAGACGGCCTTGCATCTTCAACGAGCATCGTGCTTAGAGTTGCGACATGTTCTGGGCCCATGGCAAAGCAGCACCTGTGCGCTACGTGCCACGAAAGCGCTGTTGACTTTCTTGCGGGCCACGAGCCTGAACTAAACTTTGTAAACTTGCGTGGTTGCATGTGTTATGCGTTTGTCACTGTATATATCATAATCGTCACCCAGCACCTGGAGTAGCATGTCAGGCGAACAGCCAGGCAAACATCTCCAGCTTCAATAAAATGTTTCTCTCTCTCTTTGCCCCCCGTGTCTATCATGTTCACTAATATACGAAGCATCAATAACAAACGCGACTTGTTCACTTCTGAAGCAAGCACGTGTAACCGTAATATCATTCTACTTACTGAAACGTGCCTGCGTCCCAATATTCGAGACCATAAAATCTTCTCAACTGCACATCGCTTCTCAGATTATCGTTGCCACCATACGGTGCGTCAAAGTGGTGGCGTTCTTCTGGCAATTAATAAACACCTACGCTCTCAGCACATTAACGTTGCCACTAACTTATAAAAAGCCTGGGCAATTATCGAAAGGAACTACGAAAAAGTTATAATTGGCACATGTTATCGCGCTCCTACTCGTATTGCCTCTTTTGTTAACGATTTACCACAAGACGCAATCAAGATCGTTATAACCCGCCATCTTTTGCTACCATTGTTTCTACTAGGCGATCTCAATATTCCAAACATAGCCTTGCGCATTGAACAACCCATTGTTATACGCCCTTTCTCCACGTTAGCAAAATATTTTCTTGACTTGTGCACACTTTTTAACACGGAAGTGTTTTATGCCGGGGTCCACCAAGTACATCCGTCACAGATATGACGTTGATAAATGGACGCCAGCGGGTGAGAAAGAAAAAAAACAAGAGAAACATCCCACGACCTTGCGGCCGCGACGATAAGCGCCCGACGCCCTACCGACTAAGCTGACTCGGCAAATGCGGCATGCGGCGCGAACGCGCCTTGTATCTTTCACATATTCTCTCTTTCGCACGGTGCTCGCTGTTGGGGGTGTAGGTAGGCGGAGCGGAGCGGGCGGTGCCGCCGTCTGTGAGAGGTGAAAAGAAGTAATGCTTCACGATCAACACTTACTAGCGCTTACTCCGAGATTTCGCGCGATATCGGAGGTCATGGTTAAAGCATCTCGATACCAGCGAGGCACACTGGCCGCGCTGGCGTCGCCGAGGCACCCTTGATGCAGTTACCACAGTTACTTCGTTACGTTATTTGCCTTTCGCTTCGTGTTAGCGTGCGTCGGCTCATCGGAGTAGTAGTGCAGCTTCCACATGCACTAACGGGATTTCTCCGCCGCCGACTGCTCCGATTGCGAGAGCACCGACTAACAAAACTGCTGCAATACGCGTTGCAGAAAGGACGCGATTTCGACGGGCGAATGCCGTGCCTTGGAGCGAGACCAGCGCCTACGAGACAGAGACCAGCGGGACGCACGCGTTTGCGGCTCAGGTTACGAACCTCTACCTCCCATGTTGCTGAAGCGCAGTGTGTGGTAGTGTATACATGAGCGCAGGCGTCGGTCACCCATTGCTAGCAAGTGCACACTGTGTCGTTTCTCTCTATAATTGACGACGCTTTGAAGAAGTGCATACCGGGTACCAATGTTGATTATGAGCTTGTTGATATCATAATTACGCGGGATTCACGATTCGCTGTGTCCAAATATATGTTCACAACGTCAGCTACCACAACGGTTTAATCATGATCATGGGCGTTAGTCGTCGCGATAGAGACAAGCCGTCCATATAGATGCATCCACGTCAAACGGCGCTGTAGCTGCCAAACACGAATATACATTGTACAAGCTCTCATATACCACTACACAATTAGCACTACTTCTGTGAAGATACGTTTCACTTTCGTGTTATACCGATTTCTATGACGGAGGGATCAGCCATGCTCTTTTTTTATTTCAGTCAGCTAATAACACAGTCTACCAGAATCACGCCACAAGTTTGTAACACCCTTGATCTACTGCTAACAACACGACCCGATATTATTTCGAACATCTCTTACTTACCCCTCTTAAGCGATCATTCTCTTATCAATTTCAACATGAGCATTGCAAGGCCAAAATCAGAAAGCAAAATCAAATCCATACGTAATTGCAAGAAAGCTGCTTTTGTATCAATTAACAATGACCTCTGTACTTTTCTTGATGCTTTTCTAACTAATTTTAACGACCGCAGTTTGCAATCCAACTGGAAGATGTTCATTGCTAAAATCAATGAACTAACGGAAAAATCTATTGCTACTCATACTTTTTACCTATAATGATAACGCTTCTAGGTATAATACTCATATTAAGCGCCTTTCTAACAAAAATAAATATTTGTACAGATCAGCTAAAACATATGTTATGAATGAAAGATGGGCAGCCTACACACACGCAGCACGTGACTACATAACAGCACTTAATGAAGCTAAAAATCACATTTTAACGAGCACATTACCATCCATGCTAACTACTGATACGAAAAAGTTCTGGCACACTATTCATGCTCAGCATGACGACACCATAAGCATTGTAGATAGCATGGATAACGTTGTTCCTCCTGCGCCAATTGTGCATCCATTTTAAACGAGGATTTTACTCAACTGTTCTAAACGCGCTCACGGAATGCACCCTACTTCTCACTCTTACGGCTATACCGCAATGCACCCTTTAGTAATTGAAGCCGTCAGTGTAGAAAAAGTGATCTCATTACTAAAACTCTCATCTGCCCATTTGCATCTAATTAATGCAGTTTTTGAAAAAGACTAACACATACTATTCTATTATTCTTACAAAATTTTTCAGCAATCACATGACAGTTTCACTGCCCGCTGATCGGAAGGCAGGGAAGGTACTTCCACTCTACAAATCAGGTGCCAGACGTTATCCTCTTAACTACTGGCCTTAACCAGCCCACCATGCATAAATTTTCGAACATACCCTCTTTTCCCATTTTGTTCACTTCTTAGAACCAATTCATTTTTTTTCTGAATTTCAACACGGCTTCCGTAAGACATGTTCATCTGACACCCAACAGGTATTGTTCACACATAAACTCAACATAATACGCGATTATTCTTCAATAGCAGACCTAAATTTCTTAGACTTTCCAAGAGCGTTCGTTAAAGGGAGTCATAATTTATTAATCTACGAACTGCATCATTTAAACCTTGATGTGAAGATTCTGTAGTGGCTTGAAATTTTTCCCACTAATCACTCACAGTTTGTTCAGCTAACGAAGTAACATCCAATCTGAGTCCAGTTTGTTCAGGTGTACTTCAAGGCTCAGTACTTCGACCTCTCCTAGTTCTCACTTACATTAACGACTTACCTTCCTGTGTTTCATCTCAAATTCACCTATTTGCTAATGAATGCGTAATTTACGCCGAAATAACTTGCGATGATGACATAACCAGGCTTCAAAATGACCTTAACGCGATTTTTGCATGCCGCAACACTTGGTTATTTGAACTGAATATTAACAAGTCTAAATTCGAGCGCTTATCTAGAACCACTAATTACACCCCTGTTTGCTCCCTTAGTAACACTGCCTTAGATCTGGTAACAACTTAAATGTACCTCGGTCTTCACATTACATCCGATCTCACTTGCAATAACTATATCGCACATGTTACAGATAATACTAACCGAATGCTAGGTTACGACGCAATTTTTCAAAAGCGCCATCTTCCTATAAACTACTCCTCTACAAAACCCAAATACACCCAAAACTTGAGTATGCCGCGACAATCTGGAATCCAGGCCAAATAAACGTTACCCTGCCATTGGAAATGGTTCAGAATAACTCTACTCGTTTCATTCTTTCTAACTATAACAGAACCGCGACTATCCCACGGTACATGGGATCTGCCGAATTTTATGTCATAAGTTATTTCACCAGCGGCACCTACGCAACAAACGTATCTCCCGCCTCCGTATGTATCGCCCACACTAGACTGTAGAGAGCGTGCAGCGGATGGACTGACTGCGAGACGAGACGTCCGTGCGGTATGGTTGCTTATTCTCCGTCTACTCAGCTGCGGCGGCACGCGAGGGCCGGCCGCCACCGCCATAGGGGGGAAAGGAAAGAGAGGAGAGGGAAAGCGTACACCAGAGATTGCCTTATGCATACACAAAAGCACGGTGTAAGAAATGATACACAAAGTAAGGTTCATGGCACAGAGTTTATGTTACGTGCGGGTGCGGAGGCGTGAGAATGTAAACACAACTTGAGCTTGCGAGCTCCGACGCTCACCACAAGACCATGTTCATAAGGTCGACACTCCACCATGCAGATCTAACGCCTTCTGGTAATAATTTGTAGCGTGCAGTTTGATTGAGTGGAATCACGTTCATGCCTCAACTGTCAGCATCGTTGATCATAAGTTATTCAAGAACTTCCCAGCTAAAAATATATAGCTACAGGAACTTCTTTTTTTTCGTAACGTTGTTCAACCAGCATCCACGGACGTTGCAGCGATCATTGTATATCTATGTGCCATTTGTTTCTGTATACTTTTTTTTTGTTTTGCTTTATTTAATCCTGTTCACTGTATTAACCTGTTCGCTGTAGCCACTCGCCCCTATACTGTCGTATGGTCCAGAGGAAATATTAAATAAATAAATAAATGAATAAATAAATAGTATGAAATGGGCGCCTCAGTACAAAGAGTTTGTACTTATGTCATGACCTGTAATTTATGTTCGTCGATGCATGTGTATACTGAGTTACTGAAGTGGCCGCGAGAGAACACCTCGCGAGGACCTACATGGCATGCACGATATTATATTCATCCATTTGTGTTTATCATGCATTGATGCTATTCCACGCCAGTTTTGCTACATATGAACTTAATGACAAGGCCACGAGAGCACAAGACCCTGAAATGTATGTCATGATGTACTTGACATGAATGACACGATATTCATGTGTTAACTTTACACTCATGTATGCCATACCCTCGCGTCACTCCATGCCAATTTCAGTAGTCAACTGACAAAGCCGCGGCGAGCACCAAGACCATGCCTTGCATGCCATGGCGCACATGATATGCATGGCATAATACTCATGTCATGACATGTCACTTATGTTCGTCATCAGCTCATGTGACACCATCATGTATGTGAAGTTAATGAAACGGGGGTGAGTACACCAAAACCATGTCATATTCGTCATGACACGCATGACGTAATATTCAAGTCATGACCTGTCATTCATGTTAGTGATATGCTCATGCCATTAAATGCCATTTTCAGAACATATCAAGTTTTCGAAACAGCCACGAGAGTACTAAGAGCGCATCATTATGTACATGACTTGCATGACATGATGTACATGTCATGACCAGGCATTTATGTACTTCATACACTTGTGCGATGCCATGAAAATTTTGGCTTATATCAAGTTAACGGAACCGCAGCGAGATCACCAAGACCGTGCCATGCTTGTCATGACGTACATGACATGCTACAGGGTATTCATCTCATGACCTCTCGGTGATGTTCGTCATTCGCTGATGATATTCCATGCTCATTTTGGCCGGCTTTCCTTACAATGTTGATGAAGTCTGCTCGCGTGGTCGGTCAGATCCTGCCAAATAAGTGTCTCCTTAAGGCACATGCATGGCTTCCATAAGAAAAGTGACCTTTCCAAGGCGATAGGTTTAAGGAGTGGTTGAAACTGAGTATAAGTTTTTTTTTTATGAAACTCATTAAGGAGGCGACGATGTAACGAGGTAAGAACATAAGTGTAACGTTGGCTTGTGAATAAAGCCTACAACAACTTGTAAGCTCAGTCGCACTCTCCAAAAGGAACGTATTGAGGGTCCTGCTTTTAACTGCGTGATTATTTGGTTTAGTAGTGCTCTAGTCCTGTGAAGTGGTCTTTATGTGCATGTTTTCTTAAGTCCTCATCTATCGTACTGTTTAGCCTTGCGTGACTCGACTCGACGAGAAATCCGTCTATTGCGTTGAGCAAATTTCTATAAAGAAATGAATGCACAGAACAAAAATATGTTTTCTCTGCGATGCTGCGCTTTATACCTAGCGCCGCATGCTTAGGAGTCGAGTGCCCTACCTAAACAAGGTTTTTTCACTTTATATAGGTCGGTAACAGATACCTGCTACAACACGCAACACTACAACGGTATCAAGACACTCGACCACCCAATGTACGCTTTAAACTACTTTAGATAAACCAGGGGGTCAAACCTGGGTAGCCACAGAGGGGAACACTCTTTTGCTTTGAAGATCTCCATGTACAAAGCAATACCCTTGAGAAAAAACCACGCGTACAGGTCTCCTGTCAGGGTCGCAGTGAAACCCAGTCAATTGAGCATGCCATAAACAATGGAGGCCAAGAAGCATTATTAGTTCGCATGGCAGCCCATCCTCATTTTGTATTGCTGAAAACCCGATTTCAGGTGAAGGTAGTGGAATTTCTTTCTTTAGCGCCCTGTGAAAAATGTCTGGAATGTAGACCCCCTCACAAAAGTGATAAAATAGATTATGTATTGTCTCTAGTTTCCTGCTGAATACAGAATAAACACCCTGTAACCAACAAAACTCACTCTCTGTTGCAAATTTCGGCACTGGCTAAGCCACGACAGTGATAGAGAAAAGAACACCTTTTCACTTGTTAGAATTTGCACGTACATAACACTTTTTAGTAGATATTTCTCACAGGTACTAGAAAAATTATGTATCCGCATGTGTCTATTTTTTTATTTATGGAAACAAGCATTCATTTGAAGAACTCTCGCACACAAAACGGACGCTACCTATGACTACCTTAAAAAATGCCTGTGTTGCGGCAGGCATACTTACAGCGCTGACAAAGTTAGATAACGTGCGAAAAAAGTGCAGCTGGCATGCAGTACGTAAATAAGGCCCTCGCACATCTTGAAAAAGAAAGGAAGTGGTTTACTAGTTCTCGGACAAATAGGTCGGAGAGGCACGGCCCTCTATCTATAACTCGTGTGAAGAGGTTCGTAAGACTGACGCGTGCAACCTGCACTCTGAAAATGGGCAGGTGGTTGCTGGCCACCGGAGCCATGACTCGCTAATGGTGATCTTTTAGACGCTGGTATCTCCCGACTGCCGTTGGCCGTTTTATCCCCAGTGGTGGTCACGCGATGCTTTACTGCTGGATCAAGTTATTCATTGACAGCGGTGCTCTTGAGCGGTAATATTCATAGGTCATTGAAAGCGTTAATTCACATTAAAAACTGGCAAATGTCAGAGTGTTCTGTAGGAACAATGTTCATAAAGCACTTCATCATCAAGATGACCTTCATTCATTAATCCCCAGAGGCACCTGTTGAGGTATTACATATCTTCCCCCACTCGCCTTCTCCGGTTTTTCTTTCCTGCTCCATAGTGTGCACGGTAACAAACCAAAAGTGTATCTTCGGTTTAAACTCCGTGACATTACCTCAGTTTTTCTTCTGTTTCTCTACAAACGTAACCGATATTTGAGACCCCATAGACTGGATCTCTGCAGCATTGTACCCTATATATTCAACGCTGAGGGCTACTTCACCGCATTTGAGGCAATGCTGCACAAGCGCCTACAAGTAAGGGCTCCAGTATCCGGCTTGAGCCACGCCAGCGAACTCCATTAAAAACTTCCTGCCTTCAGAGCGCTTACTTGGGCGCACCTGTACCAAAACAGTAAAGCACGCGGCTCTACTGCCCCAGCCCAAGTCTTTCGTTGTGACTGTCACCAAAGTCCGGGTAAATCCCAGTGTGCACCAGTGTCCCCACATCAATCTATTCCATTCCAAACAACGCACTGGTTCCCGCTAGAGACAATAGAGCGAGGCTAGTACTTGCAGTGGGGGTGGCCTATACGCACCCATTATTCTGCACAAACACAAAAAAGGCGTAAGAAAAAAACGTGATTGTTAAGCTAGTAGTACTGGCAGAAGAGGAGAGCACGCAAGCGGATTCCCTGCTGTGCCACGTGGCCTACAAAAGCAACCTGAAGAACAATGGGTCATTTTTTAAAGGCTAAAAGGACTTTCTCAGGCACGTATAAAGAACAGGCACATTGTACACGCATTACTCAAGAAATACACAGCTGTGTATATCTACGAAAAACTTGTTACGAAGAACTTCATTCCAAGGTGAATCAAGTTAGCAACATCTTTCCTTGGGGGACTTCCGCTGCGCAGTTGCGCAACTATTGTTATTGTGCTACCAAGTCTTATTTCCTTAATGTAGGACCCATTCTTTCCTAATAAATTGCTTTAATGGTCGGCAGCGTTCCAGAATTTTATACATATTTACCTAAATAAATTACACTTTTGTTTCGCATACATGTGACGTCACTGAAAAGGCCTCCTGTTTATTGTCATGCAGCGCCTTTATGCGACATCTTGTAGAGCAATTTCCAAACCATTGGGAACCCTATGCCCCCTTGCAAATACATTGTGAAGATCAGTGTTTACTGACTGAACACTACATTAGAAATCTACCTATATTTTATATCTGGGGTTTTACGTCTCAAAGCCGCGATATGATTATGGGGGACTCCGTAGGGGAGGGCCGCGGAAATTTCTACCATCTGGGTTGTTTAACGTGCACTGACATCGCACAGGACACAGGCCTCTACCATTTCGCGTCCACCGAAATGTGACTGTCGCGGCCGCGATCTAACCCGCGACCTTCTGGTCAGCAGCCAAGCACCGTAACCACTGATTCATCGGACGACGACGAACGAGTTTACCTATCGCTCTGCCACCTTACCATGACCAGGTCCGAGAGCGCTGTTTCCATCGATGTATGGGAGCAGCGCTGCTTCCATCGATGTACGGAAGCGAGTTGATTTGCAGAAACGGATCCGCCCCGAGTTTCTACGGCCTCCCAAAGGTCCATAAAACGGGAATTCCTCTCCGACCCATCGTCGATTTCACTCGCTCCCCCCTACGGGCTCTGTCATCCTATCTTCACAGGGTAATCGTGCCTCTGACCGGGAAGACGGACACATAAATCCGCCACTCGGGGCATTTCGTAGAACTGGCGTCCAACGTTGTGCTTGAGGAAACCGATCGCATGGTGTCTTTCGACGTGGTTTCCCTTTTCACCAGCGTGCCCGTGCCCCTCGCATTGACTGTGACGCGCCGGGCCCTCGAAGACGACCCCACCCTGAACGACCGAACTCCACTTTCGGTAGACCAGATATGCCAGCTCTTGGAATTTTGCCTCTCAAGCACTTATTTCTCTTTCAACAACGTGTTTTACAGACAGACCAGTGGGACAGCCATGGGGGCCTCGATATCGGCAACAGTGGCAGCTCTCGTAATGGAGGACGTCGAAAAGCGAGCGCTTGCCGTGTGTGACCCCAAGCCCAAGTTGTTTGTTCGCTACGTAGATGATTGCTTCTGCGTCGTGAAATCCGGCGAGGCCAGCAACCTGCTCGCCCGTTTGAACTCGGTGGATCCCCACATTCAGTTCACAGCGGAAATGGAGATCCATTCAACCCTCCCGTTCCTGCATGTGTTGGTGAGAAGACAACGTCAGGGCCTCTCTTTCTCTGTCTTCAGGAAGCCAACACACACAGGACGCTACCTCCACTTCAGCTCAAATCACCCCGCCTGCCACAGTTCTCCGTTGTACAAAGCCTCGTGAAAAGGGCCGAAAGAATCTGCTCGTCTTCACGACGGCAGAAGGAAGAAAAAGGAAAAATAATCCGTGATCTCTGCGAGAGCGGCTATACAAAGGCGTTCATCCGCAAGGCCCTGCGCAGGAATAAGGGCGGTGGGGGTAGAGAGCCAGCGGCGCCGCCTCAGCGACGCCGTGTGCCGATTCCCTACATCGCGGGAACCAGCGAAACATTAGCGCGCATTCTGGGAAAGGCGGGGGTCGGCGTGGCACACAAGCCAAGCACCACCATCGGCCGTATTTCCCCCTGCCCAAAGATCGCGCGCCTGCGGAAAAAGCGCAGGGCGTCGTGTATAGGATCTCGTGTTCAGACTGCCCCGCCGCGTACGTCGGGGAAACAAAGAACTTCCGCGAAAGGATGCGGCAGCATAATAACGATCTGCGTCAGCTGAACGGCGAAAGGAGTGCAGTAGCGGAACAATGCGACAAATGTGACCACACTGTAGACAAAAATTAGCCGAGATGGGAGCTTTTTCAGCACATGAGCCCCCAAAACCCGTATGCCCCAATCATTTACTCCATGGTAGCGGAGTGAAGTCGGCACATGTCGTCGAAAAACGCCCCGTGCTTAATGAGGGAGTTTATGAACGACATGACCTTGTTAAACTCCCCACGGAGTTTTAGGTCACGTGGTTAGAAACTCCCTATGGGAGGTTTAAAAAGTATTTTTGGTCGTGACGTGCGTGCCGTGGTTAAAAACTCCCTATGGGAGTTTTAAAAACCATTTTTGGTCGTGACGTGCGTGCGTGTGTGAATGTGCGTGTAGCACGCCGGTGTGAAGCTCCAGTGCCTTGTGTGGGTCGCCGTGTGAGCATTTGTCGACAGACAACGAAGAATTATCAGTGCAGCGAGGATTTGCAACGGCCGGTTGGTTTGTGTAGACGTGTAGGACTATTTTCTCCACTGAACCGTTCTGGTCAGAGACAAGTTCAACTCGCGCCAGCGTCCGACCGCGAACACATCGAGCTGGCTGTCCCGTGTTTATTCTCCCGTCAAGCGGCAATGCCCATGCACACGAGTGCAAGCCTCCGACACGCCACGGATACCTCGCTTCAACCTGCCGAGTTACGAAGAATTGCGAAGAATAATTTCATCGGTAACAAAAGTAAGCTGTTGCGATCGTCAGCGGGTTGTTTCTGGAGTTTCACCAGCTAAAACTTCGAAGCAGTAAGAAGTAGGCTTCGCTACGTCGTCGGCATCAAGCCGGCCGGCGGCCGGTGTGAGAGCTGCGCCGGCGACGCGCTCGCTCCGACCACTGGCAACGCTTGCTTCTCGGAGTGTCACCGAAACGATGTTTCACCGGCTGCAACTTCTAAGCGGTAAGAAGGCTTCGCTACGTCGTCGGTACCAAGCCGGCGACGTAGCGAACTCGCACCGCCACACCGGTCGCCGTGGTGAGTTCTACGATCTCGCAGCGGCCACCGGTGAAGCAAAGAATATGTTTCACAGAAAATAAAAGCTGCTGGAATGAATAAGCTTAAATTGTCTCTTTTGCGCCATGCAACCACCGCTGTCAAACGTCTAGCGAGAAGGCGAGCGCCGATACGAGACAGATTGAACCAACGTGCGACCGCCGATGTACTGCGAGCAACAGGAACCGCGACTACGAGCCGTCTCGTTCGTTGTAAGTGCATCGCTCCGTAGCTTAACACGGACAGCGGACTCGGATAGCGGCAGTGTGTGTGTAAAAAAAAATGGCGACGAAAACTGTACAGCAGCAAGTATTTTGTGATCGCGAGCTGTCGTTCATCGTATAGCCGTACCGTACTCCTGGGAGAGGCCTAGCGACGCCGTCGGCCACAACGCGGTATATACCGGCGGGGCGACGCATTTCTTCGCCGGTGTTGCTCGTGAATGTGTGCCGCTGAAGCGTTCGTGCACGGCCGCTCGTGGTTCGTGTACGATTATGTGCATTTTACAGACTCACGCACAGTACTGCTAAGGCGGATACATCCCATGCGACAGAGTGCCAGCTGATAATCAAAATTCGCTAATTAAGAAGGCATTGAATGTTATGCGGGTTTATAGTAAAAGATAGGTGTGCCTCAGTGGTATCTATAAGCTCATCACAAACTTACACGTACGCCATGAATATTTGTTGCTTAATTTCGGAGAAAGAAGTGTCCCATTTGAGCCACATTGGAGGTCAAAATGTGGTGCCTATATATACTCGGTGACCAAAGTTTGGTTGTGAAGCGCTGAGTTGTTGTCAGTGTGAGTGTTGTATTACTTTGCGAACGTTGTGTGCATGTTTGCGTACGTGTGATCCAGTTTGCGTGTTTCGATGCTAATTTAATTAAAGAGCGAAAAGCATTTTTTTCTTTTTGATGGTTATAAAAATTTACTCCCATATTTACCTGGAAAAGCTCCCCTATGGATGTAAACAAAAACTCCCCTCTGTCCATCCAAAAACCCTGTCCTGTTGGGGAGTAAATTTTTTACTCCGTCCGGACGGAGTTTTTAAAACCCCCATCAGGGCGTGCGCTAGAGGACAAGCCATTTACTCCCATCTCGGCCTATTTTTGCTAACAGTGCACCGCATTAGTCCTGACGATGCGGTGATACTGGAACAGGAAAGCTGTTGGCGCCGGCGGCTTCTCCTCGAGTCGTGGCACATACAGAATACAGCGGAAAACATCAGCCGCACCACGGGGACCTTGCCCCCCCCCCCCTCTATTGTCAAGGCTTGCGGCAACTGTCGGCAAGAAAGCGCCTATAAGCGCCGTGCACCTCGGGCCATCTCACCTCTGAAGAAGAAGCCGGTCAGGCTTTGAAACGTCGGGTTTTTTTCAAAATAAACCTTGTGGTTGGAGATTTCTCTTTTTGTCTTTATAACAGAAAGGGAAACCTCAAGCCAGCGATCGCACGGGTTCGCGACGACTGACGGTTCCTCTGCATATATGATCGTCTGCGTGTATGTTTGTACTTATGCTTATGCTTTTGCTACGAGCGCGTTTTGGCATCGCGCTGTGAACTTTAGGCCGCAAAATATGAGAACTTGTGAGTACACAAAGAACAACTGTTGCGCGGACGCTATCAGAGCAGTTCAAGAACAATTTCGTTACATCTACGGCTTCGGTGCGCATGACAACTTTGTGATGTGCCGTCCCGACGAATCAGTGTTTTTTTTTTCGGTCTAAATTCGTGTACGTTTCAATGTCATTTGACAAGTTGTCTCGCACTGCGTATTGATCGGTGTTCTCAGCGGGAAAATGCCGCTGCTTCTGTTTCTTTGTTCATTGCATTCGTTTCGTTTGGTGCTCACACAAAACGTGAGAAATTGCGACGCCTTTTTTAATGCTCTTTAATTATCGATCCCTTCGCATTCTAGTGAACTTGCCACTCTCTGTCATCAGAAAATTCATAGACCAAAGCTTCACCACTTCGAGATTGCTGGTGGAAGGAGAAGCAGTCCACGAGACCGAGCATGTAGTAGCATGCAACGCCAAGGAAAAGAACGAAAATACAGTAACGTTTGCCGGCCTTGTTCTGCAAATGTCGGCTGTGAACTAGGACCCACATGAACTTGAAGTAGCGGCGAATAAAACAGAAGTTTTTACAGCAACCAGCAGCCGCAAAACATGATATTAATTATTTAGCGAGTACCCCAGCAATTTTGGCAGTAGTGTCGTGTCTGACGCCGACAGGGTGGCATCTTTCCTACATAAATAAATGAGGCTCCAAGAAAATATATCGGGTTGGAGAGGCCCAACGTGAGTTTGAGAGTGGCACAAATAAATTTGGGCTTTTTAACACATTGTGTTTGCGTCAGGGGAACGCAAGCTCGTCTTAAAAAATGTTATTTCCAACATAAATGCAGCACACAGCCGCAGCATTTGAGTCTCGCTAGTCCACCAGCAAACGTCGCGTAGCTTATGAAGGCGAAAGCCTTAGATGCCTCTTCAAACGGGAAGATTCACCGTCGACGGCGTCAAGACGAGTGACGCAAAAAATAATTGTCACGTGAATGACGTCATCATGACGTCACAGATCTCCTAAATTTGTAACGTCAATATGACAACACCATGACGTGACCTTACGGGATGACACATGATGACGTATTCAGACGACATGATCCCTTTGCATTGCCTCCGTGATAGGTCACGGAAGCCGTGCCAAACCGCGTTAGGTGCTGAACGCTTTTCGAGGGGGGCGCGGGAGAATCAGTACAACTACTGACAAGAAGAAGAAGATGGCTTTCGCCTTCTAGTCATCTTCAGCGAATGCTTATGGGACCCTGTGCGTTTTCATTCAACGTATCTAAACAATGACTTGCGCATCTGCAGCCGATTTTGTGGACGCTGAGCACGGGGCCGACGATCAAGAGGTCGCACGGGAGGGTTCTGAGATGGCATCGCACGTGGTAAAAGGTAGCGCCTTTTCCATCCTGTGGCAGATAAGCATCATTTGCCGGCGGGAAGCGCGCGCGAGCCATCGTCTCAGTACGCGCTGTCTGCTACTCAGCGAACATCGCAGGCCCGACGCAGTAACGAAAGTCTTCGTCGCGGAAGTGCTTGTTGCACACAAGACTCGTAGCCGATGGCTACTTGCTGGTTCTTAGCTTTACAACCCATGCTTCACGCAGTTTCTTGTCCCGCGGTTTACGGTTACCGGTGCAGGCTGACACTGGGCTCCGTTGCGTAAGTGCGGCCCCGCGGCACCGAGCGGCAGAGCCCCATGTCCGTCGCCTTCAGAGGCAGCCACTCTATTACAATGGTTTCAATTGAGTAGAAAATGAAGGAAAACTTTCGAATTTGAACAGACCGCAGGGCATATGTGGGAATTGAAACTCGTTTTCAAAGCACGCGGCAGTGCTCCACAAGCAGCCGACGCGGCCGCTGAGACCACGTGATCCTGCCAAGCACGTCACGCCGACGGTGGCGCCGGCGTTTCCAGTGGTGGTCCTCGAGGCCAATACGAGCCGTTCGCTAGAGGATATCTGCCGAAATAGCGCGCGTGCCAGCGCTCTCGGGCGCGCCCTATAGTCAAAGTTCACAGTTGCTGCTCGAGTTACGGAGTCCCTCTCCCCAGACATCCCTTCCTGCTCCTTCACCCAGCAAATGACGGGCGGGGCGTTTCCTTCTGCTTTAGGAGCAATCGACAGCAGGCATCGCACGCGGGTTGATGTTATTCTGTGTGACGGAGATGGGCAGCTTGTTTCATCTCTGCTTTAGCCATGTTCCCTGCCAACACTCGCGAGCTTTTACTCGCGGGTCGAACATACAACGCGCGGAGCGATGTTATCGATTTAGAGTTTATGCGGAACATGACGGAGACTGTGAAAACCTGTCCTGAGCGTCCATACTATTGCTGACGCAATAAAAAATAGACAAAAAACCGCCGAAGCGGGCTCAAACATACAACGCGCGGAGCGATGTTATCGATTTAGAGTTTATACGGAACATGACGGAGACTGTGAAAACCTGTCCTGAGCGTCCATACTATTGCTGACGCAATAAAAAATAGACAAAAAACCGCCGAAGCGGGCTCACCTTTTTCCTGGAAAGCTGCACCGTCTCCGCTGTTAAAAGTGAGTACGTTGAAAGAATCATATAGTCCGGCGCCTTTTCCATTGGTTTCGTTGTCGTCATCAATACCCTTCTAACAGGAGACATCTCCTCGCCATTATTTCATCATAAAGCACGTGCACAATGTCAGCACTAAGCGTTGAACCTACCATGATTTCGCGCTTGTCGGATGCAGTCTGTTATCTCTGCATGCGCGGTCGGAAACGCACAAAATGGAGCGAAATCAGTTAATCGCGCAGAATAGTCGTGCGAAAGAAACAAGAGCGGGGTGGGCGGCTGCATAGCAAAGCAGTATGGCAGACAATTCCCAACTGTTATTTCTCGTATATGAACCAGTCGAGATTATGTACCCTGATGATGTCACGTGAATCACTGTTCTGGCATTCGAACTGTGCCAAAAGAAAAGAAACGCCAAGAGAAATTAACGCGCTTGTTGTTTTTGTTTTTTGTTGTATTTTCAGAGGCTGTTAGGGGCCCTTTATAAAAACAGGGCGTGCAAACACGGACATACACTGTAAACAAAAATTAGCCGAGATGGGAGCTTTTCCAGCATATGAGCCCCTAAAACCCCCATGCCCCAATCATTTACTCCGTGGTAGCGGAGTGAAGTCGGCACATGTCGTCGTAAAACGCCCCTTGCTTAATGAGGGAGTTTATGAACGACATGACCTTGTTAAACTCCCCACGGAGTTTTAGATCACGTGGTTAGAAACTCCCTATGGGAGGTTTAAAAAGTATTTTTGGTCGCGACGTGCGTGTCACGTGGTTAGAAACTCCCTATGGGAGTTTTAGAAACTATTTTTGGTCGTGATGTGCGTTCGTGTGTGAATGTGCGTGTGTGTACGGGCATCTGTTTGCAGCGAGGATTTGCAACGGCCGGTTGGTTTGTGTAGACGCGTAGGTCTATTTTCTCCATTGAAGCGTTCTGGTCAGAGACAAGTTCAACTCGCGCCAGCGTCCGACCGCGAACACATCGAGCTGGCTGTGCCGTGTTTATTCTCCCGTCAAGCGGCAATGCCATGCACACGAGTGCAAGCGTCCGACACGCCACGGATACCTCTCTTCAACGTGCCGAGTTACGAAGAAGTGAAGAATAAATGCATCGGTAACAAAAGTAAGCTGTTGCGATCGTCAGCGGATTGTTTTTGAAGTTTCACCGGTTAAAACTTCGAAGCAGTAAGAAGTAGGCTTCGCTACATCGTCGGCATCAAGCCGGCCGGCGGCCGGTGTGAGAGCTGCGCCGGCGACGCGCTCCTCCCGACCACCGGCAACGCTTGCTTCTCGGAGTGTCACCGAACCGATGTTTCACCGGCTGCAACTTCTAAATGGTAAGAAGGCTTCGCTACGTCGTCGGTACCAAACCGGCGGCGTAGCGAACTCGCAGCGCCACACCGGTCGCCGTGGTGAGTTCTACGAGCTCGCACCGGCCACCGGTGAAGCAAAGAATATGTTTCACAGAAAATAAAAGCTGCTGGAATGAATAAGTTTAAATTGTCTCTTTTGCGCCATGCAACCACCGCTGTCAAACGTCTAGCGAGACGGCGAAAGCCGATACGAGACAGATTGAACCAACACGCAACCGCGATGCACTGCGAGCAACAGGAACCGCGACTACGAGCCGTCTCGTTCGTTGTAAGTGCATCGCTCCGTAGCTTAACGCGGCTAGCGGACTCGGACAGCGGCAGTGTGTGTGTAAAATAACGGCGACAAAAACTGTACTGCAGCAAGCATTTTGTGATGGCGAGCTGTCGTTCATCGTACAGCCGTGCCGTACTCCTGGTAGAGGCTTAGCGACGCCGTCGGCCACAACTCAGTATACCGGCGGGGCGACGCGCTTCTTCGCCGGTGTTGCTCGTGAATGTCTGCCGCTGAAGCGTTCGTGGATGGCCGCTCGTGGTTCGTGTACGATTATGTGCATTTTACAGACTCACGCACAGTACTGCTAAGGCGGATACATCCCATGCGACAGAGTGCCAGCTGATAATCAAAATTCGCTAATTAAAAATGCATTGAATGTTAGGCGGGTTTATAGTAAAAGATAGGTGTGCCTCAGTGGTATCTATAAGCCCACCGCAAATTTACACGTACGCCATGAATGTTTGTTGCTTAATTACACGGAAAAGAAGTGTCCCGTCTGAGCTACATTGGAGGTCAAGATGTGGTGCCTAATATACTCGGTGACCAAATTTTGGTTGTGAAGCGCGGGTGGCGAGCGGTTGTCAGTGTGAGTGTTGTATTGCTTTGCGAATGTTGTGTGCATGTTTGTGTACGTGTGATCGAATTTGCGTGTTTCGATGCTAATTTAATTAAAGATTCTCTGGTGCATGGTGCGACAGCGAAAAGCATTTTTTTTCGATGGTTATAAAAATTTACTCCCATACTTACCTGGAAAAGCTCCCCTATGGATGTAAACAAATACTCCCATCAGTCCATCCAAAACCTCCGTCCTTAAGGGGGGTAAATTTTTTACTCCCCTGGACGGAGTATATAAAACCCCCATCGGGGCGTGCGCTAGAGGACAAGTCCATTTACTCCCATCTCGGCTTTTTTTTTTGCTTACAGTGTACGAGAGTAGTCAAGGCACCAGAAACGTCGCTAACAATTGAAAAATCACACAGCGGTGGAATCGAAGGTAGACATGAATATTTATCTGCGCATTCCCACGTAAGAGGCCATACCTATCTAACAAGTGCGAGTAGTGGTCTACGTGAGAGACAGCTGTTCACTCTCTCTACGGTTCTCTTATGTCCGTGTTTCCACGTCATCGCTTCTTAGCATGAATAGCTACCAACTAGCTCCGCTATATTCTAAGTTCGCCATTCTCTTTACTTTTGTATTTATTTATCGATTTACTCGAGTAAGAATGAAAATAAAAGGTGTACTAACCCACCGAGATATATGTATTACTTATGTATTTTATTTTTTATGCATAGTGTACTAGGTCCAAGACTCCAAGAATATGCTATCCAGAGAGTTGGGTCGTCGCCCTTTAAGGCTGGAGGACGCACCCGCGTTGAGGTCAGGCAATACTCGTGTATTTTGCTGGGGAAGATAAAGATACTACACTCACAGATGTAGAGGGAGTACTGCAAGGGTTGAGCGATTGCATTACTCTCGCCAGAGTTCTTCGACACCCTGGGGGAGTAGTGGAGAGTCAGCCGCGGAAATTACTCTTTCCTTGGATGCAGATGTAAAAGAGACCGCGAACTGTCTGCTACTCAGACAGAGTTCCCAATACACGGAACTCCAGCCCCGACGTAGCGTGAAGAGGGTCGGGAACTCCCTCCTAAGCAGACGGCGTACAAACTAGCGCGAGCTTCTGGCCGACGTCATACAGCGATATATGACTGTCTCTTGACGATAACTCTCCAAGCGTAGACGCCACAGATGTCACTTTATTGTGCAGGTTAATAGGATAGCTTTCAGTAATAACAAAAGAAAGTGTTTGTGATCGTCAACCTTTGGTTTCTGAAACGCCAACAGAGGCAGCTTCGAAGCCTCGAATATCGGCAACTTCTAACGCATCGCCAAGTTAGTTTACGACACAAACTAATTGCCACTGGAATAAGGTAGACACTAAAGCGTTATTGCAATAAAAAAAGAGCCTTGAAAAAAAACTTCCGCAGGAGGAATCGAACCTGCCACCCTCAGATTCTCAGCCGAGGTCTCTACCACTACGCCACGCTCCAACAGGAGACTCTTGCCGTAAAAAGATCAGTCAAGACAGAGCTCACCGCTCACCTTCATCTTTACGGGTCGCATACTGTAGACGCGATCTTCCTTTTAAATAAAATTGGCGTCTTCATAACACACAAACAGCTGCCGACCACGAATGACATTGACTAACGTGCATTTTCTCGCAGAGTCGACGATACACCAGTACAGCGGCTGTGTCAGTGTACTAAATTGCATCTCAATCGATAGGTGCAACTATATACATAACCGATCGCCAAACACCAAGTTGAACGTGCAAGAAAGTATGTCATCATGTTAGTTCAACAAGGCGTACTAATTGACAAGGTTGTGTCAGCGAAGTGCTGGCGAGTGCGCCCGGCGGCTTTCGGTGGCTGCCGGGGTGCGTTTGCTGAAAGCGCGTCGTAACGATGCCCATCGCTTCTTGTACGGACACTGTACGCAAGAAAAAATGGTTCATTCAGGTTAACCGATACTAAAGCTCTATTTTACACTCATTCTTACACGTCAGAATTGCGTACATAGGCGTGCGCACAGGGGGAGCAAGGGGGGGCGGCCGCCCCCCCTAATCACCTAAGAGGGGGGCGCAAAATCTGCTCCGTACATTGACCCATCTAGTCACCTAAGAGGGGAGGGGGCGCAAAATCTCTCCCATACATTGACTTAGTAGGGTGGGGGGGGCACTGCGACGAACCTTTGCCCCCCCCCCCCCGTAATGGGGAACCTCGCGCACGCCTATTGCCACGCCCACTTCTTGTTTTATTTTGAATTATTCGGGTTGACCAGCAAGGACGTTTATCAACGATCGACGCTGTCCGCAGAGCAGTGTTCGAGAAGCTTCTCGATTGTCGTAGATCGTTTTGGTAAGATTGCGCGCCGCCCGTGAATGTTCTAGCTTTGTCGAGAGATAATGCCGCCACCAGCGATATTGCTGGAAAGTTCGATAGCGCCTGTATAAAAGCCGACGCGATTGACCGCTTGTCAGTTGATCGACGGACGACACCCTGTTCGCCGCTATCATTTTACAGCGTGTATTGCTGTAGTTCTAGTTCTCATTTTCCGGCCACATGTTCAGCCAAATAAACAGTTTCATCCTGCAAACGCCGACTGCTGTCTTCGTCGACGTCACGACCGCGTGACGTCTGGTGGAGGTGCTGCTTCTTCCATGATCCGGACGCCCCCGCGAAGCGCTGACCCAAGCCCAAGCCGCGACGAGGACGACGGCAAAGAAAGCTCGGATCGTCGAACGACCGCATGCAGAAGGGACTGCAGCCAGAGTACGGGCTCCTTCTCGAAAAAACCAGGCAGCCCCAGATCCCAACATCGACCGCAGCGACGATGACCGACCCCGTACAGCCTGCGCCGATCCTTCTCCGGCAGCCCAAGGAGCCGCCAACCTTCCGCGGGTCGTCATTCGAAGACCCGGAAAGCTGGCTCGAAGCCTACGACCGAGTCGCCCATTTCAATGGCTGGACAAGCGAAGACAAGCTACGACATGTGTACTTTGCCTTGCACTCTAAGAAAAGATCGAGTAAAAAGGACGTCTTTTTGTCCCACAACAATAATCGTTATCTGGCTAGCTTGCGTTTCCTTTCTTGAAAACTCGGCGCTGGCCACTTTCCTACCAAGAATGCTAGGTCACGCTGATAGCGCGCATGTCGTTCGTGACCAGAAAGTGCCGGGCGCGCGGCGATAGTGCAAGGAAGGAAGGCAAAATAAATGACGATTATTGTTGTGCGACAAAAAGACGCCCTTTTTACTCGATCTTTTCTTAGAGTGTGGAAGACGCCGCTCGTACCTGGTTCGAGAACCAAGAGCGAACCCTGACAACGTGGGACATATTTCGCGCCAGACATGGAATTTACAAAAAACACATTTTATTTCCGAAAGTCAGTAAGTTTGCTTTGGCGAGCCTTACCATGCAGCAATTTCATACCTCTCGATCAGGAATCTCGTTCGCCACGGCACAAAGTTCGCCCCATGCACTGGTCAGTGACGGCGGCACTGCGCTGTCACCAGAACTGTCATCAAGTGCACCTACAGGCGAACCTTCTCCTGCTCAGCTGGATCAGCGCAGAATCGTAGACAGGGAGCTGCACGCAACGCCGAATTCTTCGGCGATGTCCATTTTTTTCCTGTCCTTTCCCACGTCACTGATGATTGCAGCCTGGTCTATCTTCCAGCGCGATGATCTTCCGCTTATTCGTTGGAGGCGGCATCTTCGCAGGCAGTGAAATCGGACGAAGCAATTGCAACACACCGTTCACGTTGCACCAAGCGACCAAGGAAACGCTCCACAAATGGCTGCACACACGCGACCATGTGCGCACAAAGCCGACAAAGCCAAGCACAGAGCCACGCCAACGAACGAAACTTAGTAGGAATCTGGATTTGGCTGCGTAGTCCGCGATAACGAGCAGGTGTTTCGGCAAAGCATCATCATCATCATTGTCGCCAGCTTTATGTTTTTTGTAAACAATGATGGCAGCTGCTTCTCAAGTGCGCTGTAGCGATAGTTTTGCACAATTTAAGTGTAGCATGAATGTATTTCAGCAGTTTTCGAATGTAGTTAATGTTGCGAAAGTAGATTATTTGCGCACTCGTGTTTCGAATTTTTCCTTAATGAGGGACTGTGGTACCAATATCTTTCGTAGTCGCAATTTACGAAATGCATTGACTCCTGTGTGCGTTCGCCGGTGCTCCGAAAATATTTCGTTGCGGTCAGAATTTCGTTTCCTCGGAATTTCCTTATCGCGGGTTTCGACTGTATCTCAATTTTGTATTTATTTTGTGTTTTGTCAAGAAGTCTGCAATAAGGATAGTCAAGTGCAAGTCTGGTTAAGACATTCATGGTTAAGACAATCATTTTATGGATGCAGAAAACTTTATGGGCTTCATTTTGTGCCATTTTCAGCAATACACTTCTGTAAAAGTAGCAATAGTTGCTCGCCCACCTGTTTGTGCTCAAGACAGTCTATTGTGGGCATGAGTGTCGGCAGGATTTTTTCTTGGGGGGGTGCAAGCTGGTGTAACATAGCGACCGGGTAAGCGGGAGAGCACTGGTGTAGCCTGGGTGAGGCCAAGTGCTGGTGTGTCTTTAGGGGGGCAAGTGCATCATTTGGAACCTCTTGCCAATGCCCGTGATTGCGAGAACACTCTACGGTGCCTCGCTATACACTATGTAGAACATCTCGTACATCTTACTACATTTGAGCGAACATTGAGATTGACGCTGAGTGTTATGCACAAATCTGTGTGCAAATTTCCAATATCGTGTGCATTTTAAAATTTCGCATTGTGTTAAAAAGAAGCTGAGTGGAGCCAGCGTTATTCAGCAAACTTAAGTCCTAACAGGACATCTGGGCGAGTTGGTGTATACTCGTCGTTAAAGAAGGTGCGAAAAAATCACAACACAGAGAAATCAATGGGACAGGACGACACGCTACTAGCAACTGAAGTTTAATCTAAACCCCAGAAAGATAGAAACACAGAGTACTAAAAAATTACAAGAATCAATAATCGCACATCCACAGAAAGAGCACGAACATGAATAAAAAAGCCAAGCACGTGCTAAACTTCAGTTGTTAGCAGCGAGTCGTCCTGTCCCCTTTGTTTCTATGTGTTGTGGTTTTGCTCTCTCGTTTTGTATAACTATGAACTTAAGTCCTGGCTGTGTTACAGCCTCTATACATGTGTGGTCAATTTTTATTCAACCTCACGAGATATCAAGTCTTAATGTGCAAAGCCACCAGTCACTGTATATATGGAAATTTTGTTCACTCCATGTGATTGCGAAATTCCAAGTTGACTTCGCCGCCATGATACTTGGATTAATTTTGACTGGTGTAAATATGCATAAGCCATAAAGTGAGGAATTAAAGATGCAGAACTTTAGAGTTGCAGATGGCACTGGCTGGCATGAAAACATTGAAACATGGCTGTACTAATTATGCACATTTGAAGTACTGGTGTATTGCAATCGTGTGATTATGCCGACAAGTTGGCAACCACACGTCCAGAAATTTACAATTGTTTTCAGATACCTGTGAGTAAATATGTACAGAAATATGTGAAGACAACCTTGTCATTTTGTGGGCATTGCTGAATGTTTTTATGAATTTTGGTAAGTGGACCTACAGTCAACACCACAGGTCTATTTTGGTCTTTTCTGCAGGAAACTTAACTGCACAGTCATGTGTGACATATTTTGATGCCATATGGCAAACTAACGCAACAAAAACCGTACAACCTGCCTGTCTTCAAGGTTGCATATTTCTCAAAAGTGATGTTAGCGTTTTGTACTAATTTATTTGCCTTCATGCGTAGGGTGGCACCAAGTTTCTCGAGTATCCCATTTCTTCGGATTATACTTACATACTGGCACGCTGAAGTGCACATGTCAGTGTGCATTATGATATGATTTTACACCCCCATTTCGTGTTGCTTTACTGCTGTGAATTATGTATAGTGCTGAGGTTCTGCTGTATATGTTGTTCCAAGTGTTCAGTATTGGGAGTAGGTTGTGTGCGCCACGACAGAAATATATATATTCTTCCATTGACATGAGACTGCTGCTGTTTTGATTCCAATAAAATATTGCAAGGACATTTTCTTGTATCAGTTGAAGTATGACTACTTGTGGTGCATAGAAATGAAAGAAATGAACTTGTGTATACAAAACAAATTGCTGAAACACTGTCTGCTCAATATAACTGCTTGTGTTTTATTACCAACCGAGTTGAACAGATGATGCACGCATTACGACACATTGTAGAGGACAGATAGGCAAAGGAAACTTAGGCAGAAATCAGTGTTCTAACATAGATTGGGTGATCTTTCATCCATAGTAGCATAATTGAAAGTGTCTGTTGTATAAATAAAGTTTAACATAATGAGCAGGGGGTCGAAGGAGTACGCATATGATAGTTTCTCCAGTTTTTTTGCATATTTGCTACAGTCCTCATGTTTCTGTGTTATGAATGTGAACTTCATAATTACGAACCAGCCAACCTGTCTGCTGCTGTGAAAAGATCATGCTAGTAATTCAAAAGAACCATCATTTTCCGAATAACCGCTGTTTCATTGAGGAAGGCGGTAATGCCTATTTCTTAATTCGTACTACATCATCTCTACTAGAGGAGGGCCAAGTACACATGGGCTTTCACAAGAGAGAAGTGCAAGCACATTAACTTTTTTCATTTTGCAGGGGACCTGTCACTGGTAAATTTGGGGAGGTTGTGCTTGATCTTGGGGCAAGTGTCGGGTATTCGCTTAAACGCGGAGGCTTGGTGCTTAACAAAAAGATAAATTAGTAATATAGTAGGTAGTCTTCGATTATGAAAGCAACTAAATACTGAATATGAGTCATAGAGAACCACTGTATGCCGCGCTAAAGAGTGCATTGCGAATAAGCGCTAATTGTGGAAACACATTTTCTTCACCTGCTCAGAGCGCGCTGCTGCCCCTGCGTGCAGCTCGCGGCAGTACGCGCGCATTAAATGCACTTAATGTAGGCGCGTTACAATGTTGTTCTAAGTCGGGCATCTGCGTGTGTAACTTTCATATGAGAACGCAGGTGGTCTTCGAACCGCTCAGAACACGCTGCCGCACCTGGACACGCGCTGTTCGCGGCTGCAGCAATAACGAAAATTTCTCCACAGCATACGCTCAAGGAATGCTCATACGTTCGTTCATTTGAAGATACCTTTGTCACGTTGGTATTCACGAATTTAGCGCGAGCGAAGAGGGCACACGCTTATAATTTTTTCTAGCGGCACGACACGGTGAACCAAAGACTTCGGTGACCAAAGAATTCGGAGCCGAGGGTGTTTACGTCGATCGGCTCGGCCTGCATGACGCCCCACAAATTATGTATTGACCTTCCGCAAGAGCAAACACACGCCGATGGTACAAGAACAGAAGTTCGAAGTTGTGCCGACGGGTTAGCAGCCGCTTTGTACATACATTGGTACATATATATGCCCACGAAAAAAGCAAGCTTGCAAGTGGTGGCACTGTGTGTAATGGTTATAGTGCTTGTTTTAAGTGCGTGTGGTCGCGAGTTTGATTCCTGTGTCGTGCGTGCTTGTATGCAAATGTCATGGTTGTGCATAAGTACTTTGATGCCCATTTTCTATTATAGTGATGAAATAGTAGCGGAAATTGGTCGGTAAACGTAATATAGTGCCTAAAATATCTTTTTGTTTCATTTCGCGACTACTTGTGGAAAAACGCACCACAGTTTTCTTTCTTTCCCCTTTTTTGCCGTTAGTCCTAGCAGCAAGAGTGATTCCACTCTTGGAGGGAGTTCATGCACTTTAGCCCGACCAGCATTGAAAAACTCTGCGAGGGAGTCACGCAATTCCAGCCGAGAGCGCATGTACTCCATTTCAAAAGCGTGACTTTACTCTAGCGAGGGAGCTTGTTCATTCTCGTTCAGCCAGAGTACCATAAATCTGTCGAGGTAGTGTGCCTGCTCTGTGCGGCAGAGTTCCCAGCACTCCTGAAAAGAGAGTGAAATATGATACAAACGTTTACTCTCGCAAAGAGAGTTGCTAGCACTCTCTTGCCGCTGTGAGTGTACAACTTCTGGGGAGCTATTCCTGATGCGTTCATCTAAAGGAGATGTCCACAGTCCATTTCGACAGAGCGCATTCAGTGATTCAAAAAAGCGGTGAGCCGTGATGTCACCTCACTCTTAACCACATCGCCACACTGAACCCGCCAGCACATTCCTAGCATAAGAAGAGAGCGGACGAAATGCGCAGAAACAGGAATATTTACAGTCTGAATGTGCATATCAATGTGTCCCAGAGGTTTGAGAACGATGCAGGGAATGCGTACCGACCTTACAGCTGCGTTAGACGGGTGGCCGCATTAAACCTAAATCGACGGCTAATACCACCAAAAGACATGTGCACCGAAAATCGGATCTCTCAGGGCTGCGTCCGTTGCATTGAAGCGCATTCCGTACGTATCATTTGTGTCGAGAGAGTTTCAAAACTTCGTGATGTCCTTATGGCGCTGCAGAACAAGAACCGGAAACAGGGGGCGCGCTTCTCGCCGAGCTCCCGCTATTCAGCGGCCGCTGGAATGGACAGTTGATTAGGTGGACACATCGAGAAGAGCTCCTCCGGCGAAGTGCTGTATTTTATTTCCAGATTCCCCATTCGAACTAAAAGAAAAGTCTCACGGCGGCGCGCTGGAATTATTGCGCGGGGGCGGCGGCGGCGGGATCTCTCTTGGGACTTCGGCGGCGGCGCGAGCGGCGTGACCAAAAACAGGCGGCGGAGGCGGCGCACACCTCTACTTTGGGACCAACCATGGAATAAACGTTCTTGCTCTAATTTCTGTGGTCTGGCTTATTCAAAATGGCATTAGTCATTGTCCAAAGATAAGCACTCTACTCATAGTATACCCTCTCTTTTAATCGGCTATATATTTGGCGATAAAATGGAACTGCATAGCTACTTTGGCTACCTTTGGCTTGAATTATGGCTCCTTTTCAAATTCACCCAATGGCAACCCTGCCGCCTGAGCGCGACAAATCACCACCGTGGTGGCTGAACCTCCGGCGTGCATTACTCGGCGCAGGATGCGGAGGTGGCAACTCAAAACATGTATCCCTATGGGCAGTGATTGCATACTTAAACGGCCCCTCACCAGGCCACATGGCAAATTTTAGTTAGATGCTGGAAGTTGTGTGCCGAATGAAGAGCATTATGGCACAACAGTTTTTCGAATCGGTTCATTACGAGCTGAGAAAAACAATAATTTGTAGCGGCGCGAAACCACGCTGCGAGGAGGCGAGCTGCAGCCTGCAAACCTTTGCCACTCGCCCATGTAGCCTTCCCAAGCCAAATCCCTTCCGTGCCCTCTTCGGCAGCGGAGCCGGAGGATCACATGGCCTCGTGCGCATGACGTGCCCGAGCCAGCACAAACACGTGAGCGGCATTTCACGCCCGCTACCTTTTTGAAGACGATAGTCTTTCTTGGGATACTTGAACGCAGAAATTTTGGTGTCTGTCTGTTTGTCGGTCTGTCACAGGTTTCAGCCACCCGGCCAAAGTTTAAGCGCTTGCTGAACGCCCAGCCATTTTGAACTGGTAGCTGCGTTCATACTTGTGAACATTGTCGATCAAAAAGCAAATATTACGCATATCTGAGGCGCAAAATCACTTTGTGAATATTAGCTGGTGTGTTCCTTTACAAGAAAATACATACATACGTAATTCTAAAGATCCTACCGTTTCCTAGGCTGCGCTGAAAATACAACGCTATACACGAATAAGCCATCTGCTGAAGATATGGTGCTGTCACCTGGCAGTAGCCATGACAGAGAAATAAAAAAAAAGTCAAGAGAGGACACTCGGCGAAATCTGGCCTTAGGAAGTAGGTCACGACTACGTAACGAACTAGTGCTCTAACCAAATGCCAGAGGACGCAAGTGCGAAAAAAAGTCATCATCAATCCAACAGAATTGTTTTTACAAAATATTAATTATACGCCCAAATTTGGCATGTTCTTTATGCATAAAAACAACACACCTTACACGGTTACTTTTCTTCGACCGTACTCTGATAAACACCATCTGTGATTCGCGTACCAGCCATACCAGCAACAAGCCCATGCATGACAGCGGTAAGGTTTCGTTAACGTAACATTAATATCTCGGGCTTAACGTCCCAAAACAACGATTTCATTATGAGAGATGCCGTAGTGGAGGGATACGGAAATTTCGACCACCTGGGGTTCTATAACTAAGTACATGGGCCTCAAACACATTTCGCCTCCATCGAAAATGCAGCTGCCGCGGCCGGGATTCGATTCCGCGACCTTCGGGCCAGCAGTCGAGCGCCATAACCACTAGACCACCGTGGCGGGGTGTTTCGTCAACGTCGGCTGCGTCGGTGTTTTCGTGTGTGAGACAACTGGTGAGGCACGTTTCCAAGCGAAGCTTCTAGAATGACGTATTGTTGGGCTCGTTGGGTCATTTATTCAGAAAAACATACTGAGCGAATAATACACCATGTAAGAAACATTGAAACGCGCACACACATGTAGCGCCTCGTGTGTGTGCACGCCATGTTCCTTGCGTGGTGTCTTATTTGCGCAGTTGTAACCTTTTTCTGAAGCTTGTGAGGACGGCGAGGTACCCTAAAAAACAGTTTGCGGCTCTATGCAGCGCTAGACGTGAAAATTGCGCAACGTATGCAGTATGGCAAGGGGGGGGGGGGGGTGACGGTGTCAAACTGAGGCGACGCGAGCGTCTGTGAGCTGAGCTCAGTGCGAAACATTGACGCGCATTCGCTGGGCCTCGCAAGCTCCACGACGCGTTTCCCTAAGCCTCGGACCACGAATAAATCCTGCTGCGCCGGAGACAAACCTGCACCAGCCAAGTGGCCATCATCTTTGCTTCTTCGCTAGCCTTGCGCCACTAGTGCAAGCTGCCCACAATTTCTTTTTTTGATGTTTCGAATATATTTTTACCGCGCTAATCTGAACTCCTATTTTTCCTCCAAATGTGCGGCTTATACTGTGTACGTACAAAGGTGTTCTGGAGTTCCCAGGCCATGATACCATCGCACGACATGGGACAGCGGCCTGGAAACTTTTGAACACCTTTGTACGTAGTCTTAACGTTTATCTTTGTAAGTCCGAGTTTTATGGGTCAGAGATGGGTCACTGGTCTTGTGCATCGATTCGCTAATCATTCAAACGGGTTTCCTGGTACAGGTATGACGTGCACATATTTTTTTCGTAATTTCGCAGCAATGCATGCGCTTACTGACATTTTCAGACCGCGATAATGCCATGCCGTCCGGCGCTCCAAGCTACGGCAGCTACTGCTGTTTGTCGGGGTGCCTCAACAATGGCAGAACCCACAAGAAGCCTAGGACGAGTTTTTTCCGCATACCACGCCTTGCGTTGGAATAAAAACATTGCGGATACTCTGTCTCTTCGATTGATATATAGATTGACCGCTTCTCCCTAGAAAAAAAAACACAAGCGGGATGGATAAAGCCGTAGTGAATTATGATTACCTGCATCTATTTCTATTATAAGTTAATCGAAATAAAAATTACGTCACGGCCACAATTCGCACGAACCACTGAGCTATACAAAAAAGGGAATCGCTAAATCAAAACGACAAACAATAGCTTTGAAATTTGGACGAAAAAAAGTGGTCTGAAATTATTAACTTTCGCCATAGCTAAACGTCGGTTACGCGGAGTACTCCAATATTCGCGCCACTGAAACCGAAACAGGAAGTGCAGAAGACTTGCTCTCATCAACCACCAGGTGCGCTAGGGTCGATTGAGCCGCTGGTGCCTATGGAAGTGTCCACTCTGTTCAGTCTGTTCAAACAAACTTCCATTGAATGTATCATGCCAGGACGGGAATGGTAAGAGAACAGCATCACGGGTGGCCGCGGATGGCACCAGGACTAATGTAGTACGGCCGGCAGAAGACTATCGTCTTTTGACGACATTTGCAGCGAAGCACGCACATACGCGGTCAATTTTTTTTTATGTAGTGGCAGTGGACCTTGTGTCGGCGATCTCTGTGGTGTACTGCCTGTTTCTGCGGGATGAGCATCAAAGCTGCGACATATGTACGTGCACGCAACAAGCGGTATCAAAAGCCAGTGCAGCATGAACATTTAGGTAGACACGGTAGAATAAATGAGCATAATGAGTGCTCGAACACGCCAGAACATTACTTTCGTTTCCAGCGCTGGCGTCTGCACGATGTGCTAACCGCGGGGACACGAACGCATGCGAAACGGAGGCACATTAGCCCCGCATCTCGCTTGCGATCACCGACACCCGCCACGGTGGTGTTGTGGTTATGGTGCTCGACCGCTGGCCCGCAGGTCGCGGGATCGAATCTCGGGCGCTGCGGCTGCATTTTCGATGGAGGCGAAAATGCTCGAGGCTCGTTTACTTAGATTTAGGTGCATGTTAAAGAACCCCAGGTGGTCTAAATTTCCGGAGCCCTCCACTACGCGTCTCTCATAATCATATCGTGGTTGTCAGACATAAATAATATAATTCATTCACGGGTAGAAATGAAAAAGGCGCACACATTCCCTTTGTGTGTCTCAATATTTCTCGCAAGTTTTATTCATCTATTCAAGCAACAAATTACGCGAGCTCCACATGTCGTGTCAAATAATTATCGCAGTGTCGCGTTGGCGACGTCTGTTGGCGACGTCAGAAAACAGTCGCCTACGCAGAGGACCGACGTCGCAGCACTACCGCCTCCGTAGGGCCATTCCATCGTGTACGTCATCCCCTCGTTCTCTGGGCGCGCGCCATCGAGAAGAAGGGCAAGCAGCCTTCAGCTTGAAATTTGACCGATTTCCGCGGCGCGTTGCGTTGCAAATTTTGGCGGACGTGTTCATAAACGCGCAGCGTATGCACTGCGCTCGACAACTCAAAATTGTCAAACCTGATGAGGGGTTCCTTAATGATTGCAAGGACAACCATCACAGCTAATATGTTGTTTACGGAAAATATCAATGTACCGATTTTTCCTTTGCAAGGGAGCTGTTAAACTTTTCGCTATGCCTTCCACACCCAACCGAAAATCATCATTATGAACCGGCATGCACTTTCTTCGTCCTAAATATGTATGGATCCGAACTTATTGGCACGGACCCATGTAAAAAAAAAAACAACGCTAGTTTACACACGGATAATGAAACATCACACGAGGACGGGCGCTCTTCGTCCTCTTCTTCATCCCCTGCTTCGCTCCCAGAACACGTGCGCCAATTTGTTCGATGCGGAATGCAATAGCTCTCATGGGCAACAGAGCGACTACAGTGAGTGAGGGAAAGAAAGAAAGAAAGAAGGAAAGAAAAAAAGAGGGAAAGAGGGAAAGAAAGAAAGAAAGAAAGAAAGAAAGAAAGAAAGAAAGAAAGAAAGAAAGAAAGAAAGAAAGAAAGAAAGAAGGAAAGAAAGAAGAAGAAATTGAGAAAAAGAAAGGAAAGGAACACAGAAAAAGCCAGAAAGACCGAGAAAGAAATAGACTGAAAGAGAACGATATAGAAAGAACCGGACACAAAAAAGGCGTACAAAATAGAGAGAGCAAGACAGGAAGAGAAAGAAAAAGAGAGGGAGAAAGGATCAACGTAAGAGGGGAAAGAAAGGAGAGAGAGAGAGAGAGAAGAAGAAGAAAATAGGAAGAGGAAGAAAGTGAGATTTAAAGCCAGCAGTAAAAATTAAACTAATAAACAAATAGATAGAAAAAATAGAGAGACAGAAAGAGAGAAAGAGAAAAAGTTGGAGGCCGCTTGAGCTTCGTCCTCAAGAGTAGAAGGCGATAGCGTAACTCGGGCCCCGTTGGCATCGCCTTTTCAATCGGAAGCCTTCGCTTCGTTCCCGGTCGACACCTGAAGCGTTGCCTCAAGAAATAGGAACATCCGTACGCGTAACATTAGCCATTTAAAACTCCTGCAATGCGTACTGGAAGTACAGTTGCTAAGTGCCATTAATCCTTAATTCTTTGTGCTGATCGGCGAAGTACTCATTACGCGGTCCGTAAGGCAACACGAGAACTTACGCAGCTGCTCACTTTGTTGCTGGTTTTGCTGCTGATGATGATTAAATATGTATGAGCGCTTTGTAATGGGTGGGCCTTACACCCCTCACTCGTTGTGCAGTTCACGTGTCTTGAAGTCTGGCGCGATTCTACGCTTCTGCCACGCAATATTACATGCGTTAAGGAGACTCCCCGCATCGCATGACATTCGCATAGGTTTTTTTTTTTTTTTTCGGAACGAGTTCGAATCAATTGCGTGGCTCCGTGGTTGAACACCTGCTTGCCACGCAGAAGGCAGAGTTCGATTCACACTCGAACCAAAGTTTTTAAACTCTCTCAGCCACGTTTGGCACATACCCGCATACCAGTGTTCATGTTATGCGGGTATGTGCCACGGGTGATAGAGTCTCAACCAACACAGTAACGGCGAACACACACATTGACAAGCAAGGAAAGTGATAATAATAATATTCGCGGGGGTTTTATGTCCAAAAACCACGATATGATTATGAGAGACGCTATAGCGAAGGGCGCCGGGAATTTTGACCATCAGGCATTCATTAATGCGCACCGAGATTGCACAGCACACGGGCATCTAGCATTTTGCCGGCATCGAAATGCGACCGCCGCGGCCAGGATCGAACCCGCGAGTCAGCAGCCGAGCACCATAATCACTACACCGCTGCGGCGGGCACAAGGAAAGTGAGGGAGCTGAAGACAGAACTCTCCTGGAAGACGTTCAACTACCAACTACCAACCGCCGTCAATGCTTCCCTATAATAAATCTGCCGATAGAACCAGCCCTCTCATCATTACCGGTGACTTAAACTTTGACTTATTAAGTTCCAAAAACGCCTGGTCCTTATACTACGTGAAAGACGGCTTGGATGTGGACAGGGCAAAAAGGCCTCGCTGCCACGTGTAGGACAGGAGACATCATAGATCATTTCACCGTAACAGGCATCCAGGATTTCGACCATCTGAACAATACATCGCACTTGACTACACTTAGCCACTTGTAGTCGCGATCACGAACGGATCCGATAACGAGTCCGGTTCAGCTACTGGGGCTCACTGATCACGGCGATGATGACCTCGTTCAAGAACTGTCAAGTACCCCTTCTACACATAGAGGTTTTGTGAAACGTGCTTGCGTTCTCCGTCATAATGGACAAGTATAAGCCTAACAACTGTAACGCAACTGTAACTGTGACTGAACGTACGTGCAGTGCGCCTGCGCTTGGCACTCGGCTGCGTACATGTATCTAGGGAAACTTTCCTAACGAAGCTTAGTTGCGACTAACGCCTGTCCTGTGCATCTGTGCTCCTTCTTTGTCCTGTTCGGATTCGCGCTATCGAGTATTGAAGTATATAAGCTTTACATGTCAGCTTACAGCGTCTGGTGTTGGTAACACCCATGTGCTGTTGGCATCGTTGCGCAACTGTAAACAACTGGCTACATATACATATGCCACTCATCAACATATGAGTGTACGTATACCACTTCCAGATTTCTCTAGCGTCATTCCGTAACGTTTCGCTCAATGTGAAAAATACGCCACAGTCACCATCCCGCGCATGCTTCGCATAACATCAAATCCCACGGTACGTGGGATCTGCCAAATTTTTTTATCATTTATTGCATCTATCTCAAATTTTCGCGCACGGACAACGTTCATTTTTGCTCATACCAATCAACACCGGAATTTCTACAAACGAGCTCTTTAATGCCATCGCGTTAATATCAAAAGAACCAAGGCATGCCGCCCAGCTCATGACTTCCTTCAGGCCTGGCACCACTAGTGCAAAGCTGCCTTTTTTTTTTTTGCATGAATGAACGCTTAGTATCCCGAACTTCGCACAAATGTAGCAAAATGTCCTAATGATAAAAAACTTCCTGGTATAAATCTAAGAGACGTTTCGTGTAGTATTACAGTTTACTAATCATGTTATAATAGATTATCAGGTGTTATAATGTCTGTAAAATATTTACTTCATAATGATTCTTTCGTTTCAAACCTCCGTTTTTCGTGGCCCTATAGTGGAATGAATTCCAACTATCCTCAGGCTAGGGTTTCGGGTGCATTAACAAATATTCATTTTGTGAATTTCTGTGTGTCAGTAAATATGAAATATATATAACCAACTTAAAATATAACGGCCTGTGCTCAGTATGAGAGCTTCCTTGTCTTGAAACTACAAAAAAACAGCATCAAATGGAATGCTGTGCGAGCCACATAACCTGGCTGCAAACCAAGAGGTTGGTGTGATAACAAGACAATAATAAAAGCGACTTTACCAGCTCCTAATAATCAGAGTTCACAAATGACGTGGTTTTTAGTGCAAACAAAACGCTTTCCGTGTGTTTATTGTTGCAATGAATGCGCCTCTGAGGAAACAATGAGACTTCGTGCCGTCGTTTAAGAACATCCCACTAATTCAACTTCAAATACAAGAATATTTGTAAAGTTCTGTATTAATACACAATGTAACGTTAAAATCATAGGGCATCAGTCATCATCAGCCGTCTACGCCCACTGAGGGGCAAAGGCCTCTCCCATGTTCCGCCAATCAACCCGGTCCTGTGCTTTCTGCGCGACGTTATACCAAGAAACTCCTTAAATCATCTACCAACCTGATTTTCTGTCTCCCCCTCACGCGTTGCCATCTCTTGGAATCCAGTCAGTTAATGAACCACGCGGTTATACTGCCGACGTGCTACGTGCCCGGCCCTATCCATTTCTTCTTCTTGATTTCAACTATGATGACCTTAACCCCCGTTTGTTGCCTGACCCACTCTGCTCTCTTCCTGTCTCTAAGGGTACACCTATAATTCCTTTCCATCGCTCTCTGTGTCGTCCTCAATTTAAGTTGAACCCTCTTTGTAAGTCTCCAGGTTTCTGCTCCGTAGGTAAGTACCGGTAAGATGCAGCTGTTGTATACCTTCCTCTTGAGGGATAGTGGTAGACGACCATTTATGATTTGATAATGCTGCCGAATAAGCCCCATCCCATCCTATTCTTCTAGTTATTTCACCCTGATGATTCGGCTCCGCGGTACTACATGTCCTAGATCTAGACGTGCGTTCCTTACAACTTCAGTGTCTC